>NC_060179.1:53187445-53359945 GCF_021184085.1 Oncorhynchus gorbuscha
TATTAACAGAGCATAATGAGAATGATCATGGAAAAAGGTAGGTGATAGAATGAAAGATAAGAAAAGACCTTGAGCTATCTGAATATTATAGGACATTATACTCAGTCTTTGAGAAAAATGTTTGTTGTTGATCTTGGCTCTGGGGCTCCTGAGTGGCGCAGCGGTCTAAGGCACGGCATCTCAGTGCTAGAGGTGTCATTTCAGACCCTGGTTCAATTCCAGGCTGTATCACAACTATCTGTGATTGGGAGTCCCATAGGACAGTGCAAAATTGGCCAAGTGTTGTTTGGGTTTTCCCAGGGTAGACCATCATTGTAAATAAGAATGTGTTCTTAACTGACTTGCCTGGTTAAATATATACCTTTTTAAATGGTTGTTGATATTGGCACTGGAGGAGAACAAATATGAAGATGAAAGGCCTTTGTTCTTGAGTTTGTGTTCTTGTGCTTGGTATTGCATCTAGGTGTGAAGAGCCTTATCGTCTTGGAGGTAGAGGAAGTCTTTGGGGAGTAAACTTAAAGTTAGTTTAAGTCAATTCAACATAATGTTCAACGGTAAACTTTCCAAATGCAGACAAAACAAAATATACTAGACAATGTGTGATCTTTTTGTGTCGGTAAAATTAATCATGCGAAAAATGTAGGTGGAAAAGCTTTTATTGGCAAATATTTATATAATAACCATCATGCCAAAGTGAACTTCACGCGATGATGTGTCAGATGAAGTAAATGATGATGAACTTCACAGGGTGGCGAAAGTGCAAGGTGATGAGCTTGATGCTCCTTTCCAATAAATATTGAGGGTCTTATTATCTGCTGACATGATCATCGATGATTGGCTGCCGTTTGACAAATAAAAATGATCTTGCTTTTTTGTCCGTAATAATAATCTCATCATGTAGGCTATATATTATGTGCACTCTAGCCAACGGCACGCAGATAGAGCTGTTGACTAGAGCGCACGTGCCAATACCAGAGTGTGCACACTTGCTATATAACACAACATTTTTTAAAAACATCAGTAGAGTTGAAAATGCGATCCATAGGACTGTAACCGCAAAATGTATTTTATGTGCGCTACGTCACCACGCACCGCCTTTTACCTGTAACAACTCGATTTGATATGGAAACACGTCTTTGGTGGGAAAATGCGCATCTTGTTTGAGAATATTTTCGAATATTTGCATGAAAATCTGTTGCCAATTGGATGGAAACCTAGCTACTGTTCAACATTAAAAAGACACATCGCTACACTATCTAAGGAGAAAATAGTGAATGATTGAGTCTTTGTTACTGGTGATCCACCTGAACAATTCTGATACAAAAAAAGTTAAACGACTATAAACCATTGGAGAACATTATTCTCTCTTTGAGAATGTGTTTTTCTCCTTCTCTAAAATCTATACTAATAGAACAGTTCTGGTTTTGGAAAAACCTAAATGGAAATCAGTCCATGCACTGCTAAAATTAAGCAGCCTCGGGATAACCTGATTTCCTCACACCATGGAGAAGAATCATTCTCACAGCTGAATGTCTGTTGAGAGAACCTCTGACCTTTATACTGCGTAAAATATATGTTTTTTTGCATGGTGACACGCATTTAGGTTAATTAACAGCTGAGACACAATTTTTAATTGCAGTGCAGCAGGTTGAGAGCTTCAAGCATCTTGACTGGCTACATCACTGCTTGGTATGGCAACAGCACCACCCTCATTCTTGTGGGGCTAGAGAGGGTGGTGTGGAGAGCCCAGTATATCCCAGGACTGACCTCCCTGCCATCCAGGACCTCTATATCAGGCAGTGTGAAAGGAATGCCAGGAAAATCATTAAAGACTCCATTCACCAAAGCCATAGACTGCTCTATGCGTGGTAAGCAGTACCGGTGCATCAAGACTGACACCAACAGGCTCCTGAAAAGCTTCTATCCCCAAGCCATAAGACTGCTAAATAGCTAATAAAATGACTTCAATTTTTTGCACTGTTCTACCTTATGCTATTTTTAGTACTACATTGATATTGATTACCACGTTGTTGGGTTTGCATGTCTGAGGATGTCGGGAGAGGACGTGGAAACCAGCCAATAGGGGCAACAGTAAGCGCTGTTACCTTCAAATAGGTTTCAGTTTTGCTCGGGCTTTGTGGGAGGAGACCGGGAACGGACTAAAGCATCTGCCTCTGATTCCATATGTAGCAAGTTTGAATTCAGCGATATAATTTTTTTTGTTGCTATTTTTGTTTTATGCCTATCCTAAACCTTAACTCTTACCTTAACCATTCAGAGTTAATCCCTAACCCTAAGATTTCTGCGTTAATTTTTAAACTTAACTTGGAGTTAATGCCTAAACTTAACCTTAAACACTTCAACATTTTACATTTGGAACAACTTCAAAATATGAAGTTTGAGAAACATGGATGAACGTCTAATTCTGACTGGACTCTGAGAGCTAGTTTGTACTTGTGCACGTGACATTAATAACCTCTCTGCGCACCGAACCCGTTAGCGGGATTAAATTCGACAACATACGGGGATCGCTACATAAATAGTCATATTAAATTCATGAAAATACAAGTGTCTCACATGTTTTGAAAGCCTAGAGTCTTGCTAATCCAACTGCGTTGTCAGATTTTAAAAAGGATTTACTGCGAAATAATACGATGTGATTATCTGACAGAGCCCCCCCCAAAAAAACTATTTCAACCAGCACAGGCGTAACAAAATCACAAATTGCAATAAAATTAAACGTTTACCTTTGACGATCTTACTCTGTTTGCCATCCCAATGCTCATTGTTACACAATGAATGGTATTTTCTTTGATAAAATCCATTTTTATAGCCTAACACGAAACATTTTGTGAACTGCTTGTATTGTGAATTCCGTCTCATTCAATTTTCGATGACACATTCAAAGTAAATACACACACTAAATGTGACTTTTCCAGTCATGTGTAACGACGTTCATATGTTGAAGGAGAATCGGACCAAAATGCAGCGTGGTGGTTACTCATGTTCTTTAATGAAGAAAAGCGATACATGAAATAACTTAATAATATACAAAAACAACAAACAAAACGCGAAACACTATACAGCCTGTCTGGTGAAATAACTAACACAGAGACAGAAACAATCACACACAAAATACACAGTGAAACCCAGGCTACCTAAATATGGTTCCCAATCAGAGACAACGAGAATCACCTGACTCTGATTGAGAACCGCCTCTGGCAGCCAAGCCTATGCTAGACACACCCCTAATCAGCCACAATCCCAATGCCTACAAAAAAAAACAATGCGACAACACAATAAACCCATGTCACACCCTGGCCTGAACAAATAATTAAAGAAAACACAAAATACTAAGACCAAGGCGTGACATCATGTTTGGTTTCATTGCAATCAACTGGTTGTTTGTAACACAACCAAATGTGATGGGTCATTTCGTGGGACGTTTTGACTGAAAGAAACTGATTTGAAGACAATAAGTAATGACATCATTGTGCACCAATGATATGACCGATGTTTCGTTGATTGACTGTATTTTAACCCAATGACCACTGATCGTCTTGAAATCTAGCTTGGTCGATAGCCAATGAGCTGAGGTAAACAGCAATATGTAATGGTTATGTGTTGGAAGACCAACCCATGTAGTAAACTCCGGCGTAAAGAGGGTCATTCGCCATTGAAGATTCATACTGGAAGGAGCCGCGCATGTTACGCACAGCAGTATTTTGGTAAAGCGCATCTTCAGCTGTTTATATATCAATCAGTATGGCGACTAAGTCAGGGAAAGCTAAATCTAAGTCTAGATATGTACACACAATTTTAGAAGAAATTGATCGGGAAAGTGAGACAGAGATTGTTGGAGGACGATTTATTTAGCTAGCATAGCTTTGATTCCCAAATGGAGGAATATCTTTTGAACAGGACATTGTTTTGGACTGGTAAGTTCATCTCATGCTAATACCATTGTTTGATATTAATAATGTAAAATATTATTTGTGATTTTTAAAAATTTTAGTAGCAGAATATAAAAATTTAATGAAATGTGTAAAGTACACGTTGGCTATACATTGTGCGTGGGGGTATGTTTGTATGTATGTGTATGACCCATAGCCTATGTTTGTGTGTGTATATATACATATTGTGGATTAGAGGGAGCATGTCCCAGATACGTGTGTCTGCCGCTCCACCCCACCCCACCCCCACATGAAACAGCCTATTAGCAGGTCTATAATAATATATTCAACCGTATGTTCCCTGTACTCTATATATATATCTGTTTATTATACCTGTTGATACAGGGCTCATATGCGAAACTATTCTAACTGAACATTTTCTTTCACAGTGACACTGACTCCAAAGGGGATCTTCCAGTGCCAAGGTGTCCATCCCCCACTGAAGCTGGTTCATCCAGACGGACACCTGTTGTCTCAGCGCTACTGGGGCATGGACCGCAAAAAATGGCCCCATTCCAACTGCAATAAAGGACTACAACAAGAGCATGGGAGGTGTGGACCTGTCAGATGCGCTGATAGGCTATTACAATGTTCTCCATAAGACAATGAAATGGTACAAGACCTTCTTCTAACATTTCATCGACATTGCTGTGGTGAATTCATCCTACACAAGGAAATGGCTAAGAGCTGTTGAAAGACCCCCATCTCACAGCTAGCCTTCAGAGAACTGGCTACAGCACCATTACACCACGTTCTGGCCACTCTACCTCTGTCCCTTCGGCTCTTGCCACAAGTGGTATTCATCTGCCCAAATGTATTTCTGCAGGCAAGGATGTGCCTCAGGGCCAAAAGGGCACGGCATGGAGGCGTTGCTGTGTTCTTTGCAAAATGAAGTCCCCATCACCTGCACCACATGCTTGGTGACCCTGTGCATTACAGCAGAAAGAGACTGCTATGGCACCTAGCACAACATTGTGTAGTGGACTGAGGGTCTTCCAAATATTGAAAGTGTTATTTTGTAAATGTTTTTTTTGTTAATGTTTTTTCTCCATTTTTTTGGTGGGGGGGGTGTAAGAATACCATTTTGGTATTTTCTATATAGTTATTCCATTCAAAATGTATAACTTCAACAATTTGGCCACTTTGGTACATTTTAACTACTTGTGTGGGACACCTGGGTGACTGCATGATAAAGGTCATGTAACACACTAATTTTGGAAGTTATCATTCTGAAACTTTGCACAAGTACTGTTGCCCTCCTATGTTTTTCACTGAAATTGTCCCCATCATCCTATCTGAATGTTTGTTTTGTCTTGTTCATTTTAAAGATGATACAACAATAAATAAAAAAACGTAGGGTTTTTTCATTGTATTATCTAAACCAGATCTATTGTTTTATATTCTCCTACATTCAATTCTTATTTACAAAAACTTCAGAGTGTTTTCTTTCAAATTAAACCAAGAATATGCATATCCTTGGTTCTGTGCCTGAGCCTGAGCTACAGGCAGTTAGATTTGGGTATGTCTTCAGGTGGGAATTGAAGAACAGTAGGGGGGGAAGCTGTAAGAGGTGACATTAAAACAGACTTCATAGGCAAAACTGTTCTGTAGCCAGCTCGTCAATGATATGGTTAATTTCATCTTCTTTTCGATTCAGAAAGTGAAAGCAGCTCTAGATATACTTCTTATGGAGAAAAAAAATGTCAAACAATCCCAAGCTTTCTAATGATCTCCATGTTTGATGGTATTTCCCACTTCGAAGCATGTGAATGCACCCAACTCATAGTTGCCAACATATGAACGAAGCATTAGCCCATTTATCAAAGTGCTATTATTTCAAAACTGACTAAATATTCCAGTTTCTAAAATAACAAGGGGCAAATAACTGGAAATTAGAAGACTAAGGAGGGACATAGCACATGGTGACATTCTCACCCTCACTTGACAGGTCAGCAAGTAACTGCTCTATTTCAGCTGGATTGCATTTGTCATGGGTCACGCGGTCGGCGATAACACATTTATCTTAGAGGCAGAGGTGGGCTCCCACAGAACAGGGTGTCACCATGAGGCCGCTCGGCTTGTATAACTTAATCTGCTAGGGGACTGAAAAATGGAGACATGCGTGGTGTCTGGGCGATAGCAGGAAGTTAGACTCAGCGGAAACAGGGTCGGGAAGAAAAAAAAATGGATCCCTTTAGCCAGAAGAAAAGAGAGTGACATTTCTGTGGCTATCAAGATCTCTGCTCCAACATGAAAAGTCAAAATTGCTACAACAGTTTACTGGTTGCTGGTAGGAATGCAAATGTGGACTTAAACTCTTGGAATTCGTAGTGGTGACTCAAGGAACCCTGGAGATCCTCAAGAAACCCTTCCTAGTCAATGGCTCATATGGTGCTTATTAAAACGTATTGGCCTATGGGCTAGACTACATGAGGTGTGCAACGGATGATTTGAAAAAGTCGCACACAAGCTGGGCATCATTCACAAGTAATAATGTATCATTCACAAGTGATAATGTATCATTCACAAGTAATAATGTATCATTCACAAGTAATAATGTATCATTCACAAGTGATAATGTATCATTCACAAGTAATAATGTATCATTCACAAGTGATAATGTATCATTCACAAGTAATAATGTATCATTCACAAGTAATAATGTATCATTCACAAGTGATAGGCTAATATTGTCACCCACCAGACTATTTTGATTTAATCTTGCCTTTACATATACTAAATAATATATGTGTGAAATTTGTTCTGATTTAGAATGGGCTATTATCATGCACCTGTCTTTAAACAGGCAGGGGGAAAAAATACATGTCATCTGTGCACTTAAACAGCGAAAGGAGGACGCTTTTCCCGTAGTTCATTTTCATGCCAATCAGGTAGATATGTTCCTGTTGTAAAGAGAAGCAATGTGCTTAATATTAGGAAAGTTCATCAATAAATATAGTAGACCTAGCCTATAGAATGCTGATGTGATCCTCCCCTTTTAAATAGAGGCCATCACTCTGTTTTCTCACGCAATTACATAGCCTATAGAAATGTTGAGCAACATGAGCTCATGAAATGTTTGATTCATTTTTCGATCACTTTTGTCAGAGTGATTAGAGAGTACCAGGCAGTTAGCAAATTTAGTAGGCTACTAATGATCATCAGCAGCATCAGAGCTTGGAGAAGCCTAATTACCGTGAAATTTGACTGTCGTCATGTGTCTTGACCGCCAGTGTGGCGGTAATATGGTCACGGTACCAGCCCTAGTAATGATCACAAGTCAGTCATAAGGCGGCTAATAGGCTAGCGTACGTGTCAAACACAAGGCCCGCGGGCCGAATAGGACACACAAACGAGTCAACGGTTGATTCATCCCCTTTATGAAATTACAGTCTGATGTACTCGCATCGGTGAATTCAACTTCAATTGAACAGCTTTAATTTGTCCCGTTTACAGGAGGGAGAGTGTACAGACACATGCCACAGTCCTAGCTAGGCTACTAAAAATGTTGCAGTCTGGCTTCGGTTTTTAATGCTTGACAATGAATAACCAAAAAACGAAATCTGCAGCGAAACAACCATGCAAAGGAGAAACATGTAGGCCTATTACAGCAACATTGGAGCTGTAGCCTAGGCTGCCTACTCAACTACAAGACATGTTGAGTGCACCATACATCAACGCTGCATTCAACCGCACCGGTGATCCATTCAATGTAAAAAAATGTTTTATTGGGTTTTATATACTGCAGTGTCTATTAATTGTCCAAGCGCACAATCGTTTTCCCACTCTTTATTGCTAAAAAAACAAAAACACAAATGCCTTAGTGTATGTCATTCCCAAACATTCTATGACTTTATGAAAAAGTTAACATTTTAAAAACCATATCTTCCAGGCACCTTATCTTCTAAGAGTGTACAATAACAAACTGCTTTAATGGAAGCCATATATTGTCCTATCATAATAAAAATAGATATTTCTGAATAATATGTGTGTTACGCAACTTATCCCATAACGTAGATCCCCCTCAGACAAACTTCTTCCGAGTTTAAATGTTTGAATCGAGACAATCGAGTCATTCTTTTTTTCTTCATCTACCTCGAGACACATTATATACACAGAGAGCAAGATGTTTGTCATGAACAGGAGTGAAAAGTGGTGTAGAGAGGAACTCTTCTTCTCCCATCTTCTCTGCATTATCAGACACACATCCGACAGGAGTGCATGGCCCGGTGCTGGGGAGCCCAGAGGCAGACAGGGGATTGTCAGCAGAGTTCCATCTCTACCGGTAAGAAATACTTCCTTTTATCTGCAAGCTTCTCCGATCTCTGTCTGCAGAGACCTTTTACCTATGAGAAACAAATTCTGGGCAAATAGTGATAAACATTTTGAAACAGAACTTGTGAAAGTACAATATAAAAAGGCATGATAGCTACATGCTCCTCACTTTGACTAACCACTGGGAGATCAAGGCTTTGTCAACAATCAGAGAGTCACTTCGCACATTCTGAGTAATTTCTATCAAAGTAAGAGTGGGATGGCGTTCTCTAAGGTAAAAGCTCAGGGTTTCTGCTGCTGCTGCTGCTACTTATTTTATTTCAGCTGTAAACAGGCATAATCTTGTTCATCAAGCAGTCTATCCTCTGGTAGCCTCATTCTGCCCAGTGCCCTTCAGCACCTCTTTTCTCATTTCCGTCATCCCAAAGTAACCTGCTCTATCGGTTTTCCTCCATCAATGCTGTTCAGACAATTACATTTACTCCCTCATTTTAAACTTTGTTTTCAATTCCAAATTCAATTCTGTACCAAGGTAATCCTATCTAGTTAATTTACTTCCATAACACAATAAATACCTATGTGACTGTACTGTAAGTCATTATAGTAGCTAATGTATAAACTCCCCAACTCCCTCTTGGGTTGAAGTATTGTATTTGAGCCAACAACACATCACTCACTTGGACCATGTCACGTTCTGACCATAGTTCTTGTGTGTTTTCCTTGTTTTAGTGTTGGTCAGGACGTGAGCTGGGTGGGCATTCTATGTTGTATGTCTAGTTTGTATATTTCTATGTTTGGCCTGATATGGTTCTCAATCAAAGGCAGGTGTTAGTCATTGTCTCTGATTGGGAACCATAGTTAGGTAGCCTGTGTTGTGTTGGGTTTTGTGGGTGAATATTTCCGTGTCTGTGTTTGTTTCACCACACAGGACTGTTTCGGTTTTCACATTTATTGTTTTTGTATATTTGTAGTGTTTCTCGGTATTAGTCTTTATTAAAGATGTTTAACCCTAACCACGCTGCGTTTTGGTCCGCCTCTCCTTTCCAGGAAGAAAGCCGTTACAGACCATCAGAAACCCCACCATTTTGTGGATTAACATACCATAAAATATTCTTACAAAGGACGATAGACTACAGTACGTTATTGACAGAAAAGTGCATTTTATCATCAAGATGTGGTTTGGTTTTGAAATAGCTCAGCAAGACAGAAATGATCAGTGATCCCATTTAGTCACATTTAATGGCATGTAAAGTAAGCCGTGGTTACACGCTGTTCAGAGTGCCAACCAAACAATCCCTTATTTGACGGCACCATTTCAACATGCCTTTGTTCCTATAACCACCCCACTGTAGGCTGCACATGTTTGGAGGAAAATAGGATTCATATTTTAAGACTTCCTGTCATTCCACATGATGTACTGGTGGGCATCAGTGTTTACCTTTGATTACAATGATAGTTTCTAAACTAAATGACTCAACTGAGGCTGTGAGACTGCTTGTATGGTGCTTTTATATTTTCAGTCTGGGGGGGGGGGGGGGGTAAGAAACTGAATTTGTCCTTTCGGGAGAGATATTTCACAATGTACATTCGCTCTCTCTGGGCTGAATCCAATGTGTATTATCCCAATCCTTATGAGAACTGCCAAGCCACTTCCTTTAATAACCATTTGCCACTTTATTGAGCAGTTCTTCTTTGGATGATAATGGCCTTTGTTGATAGCAGCTAATGTCAATGGTCAAAATCAGATTTCAAATGCTAGTTGGGAGAGTCAGACTTATTGTTCCTGGCTTTCTCTGAGGTCAAAGGTACATGCTGTACCTGTTTTCATCCGTCATTAATAAATGTTCCTTAATATTTCGCATTTTCATCTAATGGTAAGTTACATCTAGATTTTAAAGCGAGAAAAAAAATGGCTATCACTGATGAAGCTATCGCTCGGAGGTGGATTTCCGCTAGATGGGTCAACTGCAAAGTCAAAATTGTCTATATTGTAAAAATTCATGAAAAAAGGGCAATTTTTTTGTCTTAATTTAAGGCTAGGGTTAGGCATTAGGGTTAGCAGTGTGGATAAGGTTAGGTTTAAAATCAGACTGTATTACTTTGTAGCTGTGCCAGCTAGTGACCACTCTGCAGAGCTGCCTCCAGAACAAAATTCATGACAAATATGAACCTGCTATTCAGGGGTAACACCTTACTTGTCAACAGGGCTTCTGTTTCTTGAAAGGGGTATAGTTGCCGTCAATGCCCAAATCCAGTGACGTAATGCAGTCGCAGGGAGTTGAGCTGCCTGGTTTGAATTTGCATTATTGGACACACTTTCTGCACTGTATCAGGCAACAATATAAAATATAATAGCAGGCTTGTCACACACATAGGCTTGGTAATAACAATATTTCCCATTTAATTGGGTATTTAACTGTGTGATAAATGCGTAATAACTATATTAGCACATTTGATGTGCGTGTTTAACCAATACATGCTTTCAGATGGGGTCATTTCTAACAAAACAATCAAACCAGTCAGTTTTACATGAACGCACCATATTACATGACACCAGAAAAACACTTGCCTTACCTTCCAGGAAATAAGAACAAAGCGATGAACAGTCGTTGACGCCAGAGGACATGCCTTGGTAGATCACCAAGATGTCAAAATACCATTTTCTACGTTTTTTTGTTTGTTGTTAATGTGCCAGCCGTTTACATTTGAGAGAAAGTACAATTAATGAGGCCTATTTTAAGAACGTACAAATATTTGTAACTTCACAAGCAGAGATATTTCAAGTGTGCAGGGATAAAAACACAAGGGTACCCTAATCACATTCATGATCAAGGGACCTGCTTCCAGTGACTGCTCCATGGTACACTCAGACAGTTGGTGAGGTAAGTGGGACACAGACAGTAGGGGAGAAAGATGCACAGCAGGTATTCCAACCCCCCGTCACAGTGGGTCATATGTGGTCCAGAGTTGGCTGGGTAGAAAACAACACCAAACTCTGGCACAGATAATTTTGCTTATATATTTAAGCAATAAGGCCCGGGGGGGGGGGGGGGTATGGCTAATATACAACAGCTAAGGAATATCCTGAAGCACGACGCAACACCATAATGGCACAAACACCCAAAGTGCCTTATTGCTATTATAAGCTGCTTACCAACGTAATTCGAGAAGTAAAAATAACTGTTTTGTCATACCCGTGGTATATGGTCTGATATACCACAGCTGTCAGCCAATCAGCATTCTGGGATCGAACCACACAGTTTATAATAAAAATATATATTACAGTCTAAATTTTCTCCAGGAACATGAATTATTCAACCTATGGTGAATATATTGAAAATACAGAAAAATAACCATTCTCACACCCATAAACTTCAGCAAAATAACCCTGAAGTAACGCTTAGAGCCTTTGTTAAATGTCACTGGCGTCAGGAGACTGAGTTAGAGGCTCCCTGCTCGCCTCCCATCACCATCTGTTCTAGTTAACTCCTCCAACGCTGTCATGAATACAGGAGAGACTCAATTCTGGAAGTTTTGATAAACAGTAGTTAAAGTTCAGAGAAAATGCAATAAAGACTAAAGTAAAGCTGTACAATTAGCCCACCTCAGATGAGGAAGTAGCTCTGCCCTGCACGGTTCTGTAACCGGGTGGGCTTCGGCAACTTGCATAAATCAATCTACGATTACGGTTTGGTAGTCATGGCTGCCCTGGCGGTGATGTGACTGCATAGTGCAAGCTTGAATGGACAGAGAAAGGCACAAGGACAAAATGGTTTTCATGACAACGATAAAATCCTGGACGAATACAGAAACCGCGTCTGTGTGACTGAAGCAGTGCGTTGACTGTTTATCAGAACTGAACTCAAAATCCTGTGAAATGACCTTAGAGATTTGTGTGTCTGATGCAGATCAAACAGAAGGATGAAGCTGAGATCTCTCCATTTCGCCATTGCTTATGGCACCAGCCCAACCACCTCAGGAATACTTACTCCAATAATAATTGTTGACATTCAGGAATGGTGACACGTTAAGAAATGACAATGAACAGAGCGAGACATATTCATTGTGGGGGATCAGGGTGTCTGTCTAAACCTCGCTGGCGACACCAGGTATTTGCATGATGCCTCTCGGGGGATGTTTTGTCGGAGGTCTCTCTATTAGCTTTCCAACTCGCTCTGCATAATCAGGTTGTCACTTTGACTGCTTTTCAGTGTGTCCTATAAACATGATTTGGCACCGAACGGAGGTAGGCATCAGGAGTGAGCCAAACAGTCCTCAGGAATAAGCAGGCTGACAGACAGAGAGTAAGTGAGCACTTCGTCCTAGGAGAAGAAGCGCTACATGCTAATATTTCTTTCACCACCCGCATCGTGTCCAAGATGGCGACATCTTGTAGAAGTGAGTTCTGAAATTGTCCACATCATAGAGATACAATACACAAGTTCTGTAATCCATACAAAATTGTAATATAGCCATTTTTTCCCTCCATTCTGTCCTCTAGGATCGAGTCAGTCACTGCACTCATAGATATTTCTAGGTTGTTAAAAGTTTTCCAACAACTCAGATATTGGAAACTCAGTAGACCCCATTGGACGATAAAGAGAATTGAGTGTACCCTGGTCCTATCACAGGTCGTGTCACGTTGACCACCTTTCTAATGTACTGAACGAGCAGGGAACACAACAGAAAAGGTCATTGCACTGCAAATGAAGAGCAAGATCTACTGCCGCTAATGATGTTTGAAAAAAGGAGAAGGAAAAGGGCAAGGGGAGGAAAACCTGGTTCTGAATGCTCCTGGAACCACAGGACGTGTTGTGAGTGTAGCGTAAATCAAACTTCAGCCTCCCAGATCAATGAAGAGCTAGCTACTCTTAAGCTTTTTTTGGCAGCAGGTCAACATTCGGGTCATAAACTCTGCAGGGTAGGTGGACAGAGAGATATTACCATTTCAGGAGTCATAAAGCCTTTGCAAACGGGCTCAGATCTATAATGCCATTTAAGCAGGAAAATGTGTACCACTTATTAGGCTGTTTAGAATTGTTCCTGTATGAGCTATTCATTTTTAAACAGTCTGTACATGACATAGATCTACAGGTGATTTGAAGTTTGTATTTCACTTGGCCAGTGAATGTTTCTACGTTAATAATTTGTTTACGGTATTGTTTGGTGATACATCGATTATAGCTGATGAAACAGAAATGCATAAATAATTGCTTTGCTCTTTTTCTTGCCATATTATGGTTCTTTGTGCAAATATTTCAGTCTGAAACACTTTGTCTTGTTTGTTCTATAAATATTGTGGATTCAAAATTAGCAGCATCAGATACCTTTTTGTTTCCAGTAAATGGCATGAAGTTGCCGCAGATGGCGAGACAGACTTTCTTACATACTGAATTTACCTCAGAATGATCCATGACTACTATTTTTAGTTATCCATTTCTAAACAGAAGTTGTTTTGATCGATTGTTCGTGTCCCATGGCGAGGAGAGACGAGGCAAAAAGAGACACCACTGGACTCATGATATAATTTTACATCCAAGGAAGTCACAACTGTGACAATCCCTCAACACGCTACAGCAGCTGCTGTCTTCTGTGCACTGGCATGATGCTGGTCTCTCTCTCTCTCTCTCAGATATATATACGTATATATATATCTATCTAATGACCTGTACTTTTTAACTAGCTGTGAATACAGTCTTCATCAACAACTTGAACATAGTCTGCATTCTTTGAGATGCCTGCTTCCACAATGACATTGACTAGCCTTCTAAAGCAATATACAGCACAGCTAAAGTGCTTCCCATATCCCTCACTGGACAATACAAACTGCAAGTGTCAAGCAACACATCAGCTTTATGCGTTGCAGTTTTTTAGTTAGTGTTTCATTTTCAATGTTGCAGTGTTTACATGCTTTTTGGTACATCTTGAACGGTAGAATTGGGGTTTTATCTTGTTTCAAAGAGGAGAGAGGGCTACCACTCAAGGCATCTTATGTATGTCTGTTTAGATTACATTGGAGTTCTGTATGCCTCATAGGAAGAGAGAGATAGAGAGAGGAAAAAACCTAAGTAAAAAAGCTGCAATAGTGGATTTGTCAATCCAGTTAGCTACTCAGACCTGATTGGAATGGATATGAGCTTCACCAGCTCTGTATGGTTACTGACGGCTGAACACTCAAGCTGAAATGGAGAAACCTAACGTAATATGGATTGTTTGTGCTCATTGAGGGAGAAAGGAACCGACCTTTAGCATGTAAAAAATGAGAGCTTTAGTAACCTTGGTGAACTCAAACACTCAATGTTGTACTTGACACGTTGATGTGTGACCCTCGCAGCCAATTCAGCAAGAAAACTGTACACCTACAGTTGCTCAAAAGCATGATTTGAATGGCCTCTTTCCTTCTCTCTTTATAAGATTAAACCACACTATGATTCAAATTCCAGACAGTTATTCCACTTTAATGCCGTCTGTTTTTTCCACAGTTTGTCCCCGAGTCCTGGCTGGACCTCATCTGTGTTTTACATTTTTGGGGTTAATGTTTTTTCTCAAAATAGTAACATTATATCAATGCCAGTGAAAAAAGTTAACAGTTAGGCTCCTGTTATGGCAACTGCTTAGCCTCTGACTGCAAGGCACTACAGAGGGTAGTGCGTACGGCCCAGTACATCACTGGGGCCAAGCTTCCTTCCAACCAGGACCTCTATATCAGGCGGTGTCAGAGGAAGGCCTTAAAAATGTTCAAAGATTCCAGCCACCCAGGTTATAGACTGTTTTCTCTGCTACCGTACAGCATGCGGTACCGGAGTGCCAAGTCGAGGTCCAAAAGCTTCTACCCCCAAGCCATAAGAGTCCTGAACAGCTAATCAAAGGGCTACTCAGACCCCTCTTTTACGCTGCTGCTACTCTCTGTTTATAATCTTTGTATAGTCACTTTAACTCTACCTACATGTACATAATATCTCAACTGCCTCAACTAACGCACATTGACTCTGTGCCAGTATATAGCCTTGCTTGTTATTTTACTGCTGCTGTTTAATTATTTGTTTATTTTACTTAACATCCGAAAGCATTGTTGTATTCGGCACAAGTGACAAATAAAATTAGATTCAATTTTTTTCAGACACTGTTTTGCTAGATTGCTCCCAGCACACATTCTTTTATCAAGGCTTTTTATCAAGGCTTTCAATAGCATTACCACTATTCAAAAGCTTGTACTCAGGCTCATCAAACCATCCTCCCATCCAGCTCTCCCTTTGATACTCTCTGCTGCGGACATTTAAACACATTCCTACATGATCTGTTTCGCCATATCCAGCACCAATACCGCTCACATACAGATTTCACATCCTGAAACAAAAAATGTATGACTTTTTTTTAGTACAAAAAACCCAACTTTTGGAACAGTGTGGAGAAAAGCTGTATAAGCAAGGGTTTTCCCTCTCTTGGTAAGTTGTGATCATTCGTTTGGCTTAAGCACAATACTGGACACTCATTCAACCAAAACCAATCTGAAATTATGCCTGGCGTACACAACTACAGTGTTACACCTCAAAAAGTTCAGCAATCATGAAGAAAGTGAAGGACATAGCAACTGCAGTTGGATTGAATTTATAATTAATTAAAAGCCACTGCTACTTTTATTGTCAATCACAAAACATAATTAATTAGTTCCACTAATTGAAAATATGACAAAGACCAAATATGATCACTTACTCTAATTCATGAGCTGTGGTATTAGCCTCATAAATGCATTGTCTTTCAAAAACGGAATTCTTTCCTAGGTCTCATTTTTCAGATAATGGGGGAGAAAACATTAAAGGCCCCGTGCAGTTAATGTGGTTTTCCTGTGTTTTATATATATTTCCACACTATGAGGTTGGAATAATATTGTGAAATTGGAGTTACAGCTGTAATCGCAGCAAAAGCTGGCGCTACAAAGTATTAACTTAAGGGGGCTGAATAATTTTGCACGCCCAATTTTTCAGTTTATGATTTGTTTAAAAAGTTTGAAATATCCAATAAATGTTGTTCCACTTCATGATTGTGTCCCACTTGTTGTTGATTCTTCACAAAAAAATACAGTTTTATATCTTTATGTTTGAAGCCTGAAATGTGGCAAAAGGTCGCAAAGTTCAAGGGGGCCGAATACTTTCGCAAGGCACTGTATCTAATTAAGAAGTTGTCAACCATTTGTCAACCCCACTGAAAACTATTTTCTGTGCTTTTTCAGCAAGAGCTTGCATAAACATTACTCTGAAGTCTTGTCAACTGCTGGCTTTCCTCTTTTGAGCATTATTTATGAAGCTGATTTGAAGTATGTACAGTACCTGTAGAAGATGAATAGATACATGTCTGCAAGTGTATTCTGTTCTTTCTGAAATCGTACACACATGGTGTTCCTGCTTTAGTCAGCTTCCCTGAGCATTCATTTCTGAGAGTGAGCTTTTGAGAGTGAGCTTTTTTTATGCATTACTAAACAGAACAGATAGGTATGGGTGGAAACCATAGCGAATGGGTGTTTTCTACCTATACCGTATGTGACTGTTATGTTAAGAAAGTATATATTTGCCCTTGGGAGGAAATACTTGTGTTGTAAAAAATTCATACCATGGGAAAGAAAGCAGAAAGTTCCTCTGGCCTTCACATGAAAAACATTCTCACCACATTCTCTTTTTTTCTAAAATAGTATTTTCTCACCGTTGTATGATAAACTAAATGACCTTAATGTAGCATACAGTGAATTGCCTACCATTTTCTAACCTGAGCCGACCTCTGACCTAATCCAGTTAAGTGTGGGAAAGTGATGACAGTCGATGCAATAGGAGACAAATCACTGGGCTGATGGGTGCTGGCCGTGGTGCTGAAATAGACAAAGTACAGATGGTGAATGTTGTAGGAACCTGGCTTTAAAGTACGATTCCACAGAATCAAGCCTGATTGGTGTGTTGCTGTTCCACCCAGACTTCTCATCCACATTAATTAGATAGTCCCTTGCCTGGGGTTTAGGTGAAGAGTTAATCAGTGGGAACCTGAAGTGGTCTTAATCTGTGTGGGTATGTTCTGTGTGGAGGTCGGGTTGGGTGGGGCAGGGAGCAGGGTGTACAATTTGGTGCTCAAACCCATGGCTAAACTGGGATAAAATGATCCCGCTCTCATTGCTGCTCAAGTAGTACCTGTGAAGACATGCAGCTTGAGAGAGAGAGAAATAGGTAGGGGAAAGAAAGAACAGAAAGAGATTGCTGCTTGCATTGTCAGTCTTTCAATTAAACAAACCATCTCAAGTGAAACAAAATAGTAATGATAGTAATAGTAATGACTTCATTGGGGAAAAACTATTTCCCAAATTGACTCCTCTGTGGAGTTTTAAATCAAAGTCAAGTTAGCCAAAGCACTATCACCAGTGAGAAGGATTTGTTTTGTGTGCTATCCTTCAGTACATGGACATGATGCCTCTGTTGCCACTCTTGTTGTTGCTGTTCTTTGCTTGGTGTGAATGTGTATTTTTTATTTTTTTTATTTTATTTAACTTTTATTTAGCTAGGCAATTCAGTTAAGAACAAATTCTTATTTACAATGACGGCATACCAAAAGGCAAAATGCCTTCTGCGGGGACGGGGGCTGGGACTAAAATAAAATAAAAAGCTAGGACAAAACACACATCACGACAAAATAGACAACACAACACTACATAGAAAGAGACCTAAGACAACAATATAGCATGGCCCAGCATGGTAGCCACAAAACATGACAACAACATGGTAGCAACACAACATAGCAACAGCACAACATGGTAGCAGCACAAACCATGGTACAAACATTATTGGGCACAGACAACAGCACAAAGAACAATAAAGTAGAGACAACAATACATTACGCAAAGCAGCCACAACTGTCAGTAAGAGTGTCCATGATTGAGTCTTTGAATGAAGAGATTGAGATAAAACTGTCCAGTTTGAGTGTTTGTTGCTGCTCGTTCCAGTCACTAGCTGCAGTGAACTGAAAAGACGAGAGACCAGGGATGTGTGTGCTTTGGGGACCTTTAACAGAATGTGACTGGCAGAGTGGGTGTTGTATGTGGAGGATGAGGGCTGCAGTAGATATCTCAGATATGGGGAGTGAGGCCTAAGAGGGTTTTTATAAATAAGCATCAACCAGTGGGCCTTGCGACGTTTATACAGAGATACAGTTGACAGAAGAGTACAGATTGCAGTGATGTGTCATATTAGGAGCATTGGTAGCAAATTTGATGGCCGAATGGTAAAGAACATTTAGCCACTTGAGGGCACCCTTCCCTGCCGTAATCTAGCATGGGTAGGATGGTAATCTGAATCAGGGTTAGTTTGGCAGTTGAAGAGATTTGACTTTAGCCTGCAGCTTTGATATGTGCTGAGCAAAGGACAGTGTACCATCTAGCCATACTCCCAATTACTTGTATGAGGTGACAACCTCAAGCTCTAAACCCTCAGAGGTAGTAATCAGACCTGTGGGGAGAGAGGCATTATTCTTACGAAACCACAATACCTTTGTTTTGGATGTGTTCAGAAATAGGTTAAGGGCAGAGACAGCTTGTTCGACACTAAGAGAGCTTTGTTGTAGAGTGTTTAACACAAAATCCATGGAGGGGCCAGCTGAGTATAAGACTGTGTCATCTGCATATAAATGGATGAGAGAGCTTCCTACTGCCTGAGCTATGTTTTTGAGGTAAATTGAGAAGAGCGTGGGGCCTAGGATCAAGCCTTGGGGTACTCCCTTGGTGACAGGCGGTGGCTGAAACAACAGATGTTCTGACTTTATACACTGCACCCTTTGAGAGAGGTAGTTAGCAAACCTCAGAGACACCAATACTCCTTAGCTGGCCCACAAGAATGGAATGGTCTACCGCATCCAAAGCTTTGGCCAAGTCAATAAAAATAGCAGCACAACATTGCTTAGAATCAAGGGCAATGGTGACATCATTGAGAACCTTTAAGGTTGTAGTGACACTTCCATAAACTGAGCGGAAACCAGATTGCATACCAGTGAGAATAATATAGACATCAAGAAAGCCAGTCGGTTGATTATTGACCATTTTTCCAACACTTTGGATAAACAGGGCAAAATAGAAATAGGCCGATAACAGTTAGGATCAGCTTGTTCTCCCCCTTTAAATAATGGACAAACCGTGGCTGCCTTCCAAGCAATGGGAACCTCCCCAAAAAAGGAGAGACAGGTTAAAAAGGTCAGAGATAGGCTTGGCAATGATAGGGGCAGCAACCTTAAAGAAGGGTCTAAACCATCTGACTAAGATGTTTTTTGGGGGGGGTCAAGTTTAAGGAGCTCTGATTGCACCTCTGACTCAGTGACCACCTGCAGGGAGAAACTTTGTAGCGGGGCAGGGGGGAAAGGTGGAGGAGCATCAGGGCAAGTTGCATTAGAAGGAGTATGAGATGAGGAAATGTTGGATGGACAAGGAATTTAGGAATTTAGGAATTTAGTTCCCATGTTTCTGCACTCATAACAAGCCAATCTTTTTGGCATCATTAGCCAAATCAAAAGGATAGTTAAAGCTGTGTGATATACAGAATCAGAATGGTGTTGTTGGGACATTTTCAATGTAGGAAGCACATGAGGCCCCAGTGCTGGGCAACACTGCGCTCATTCAAGCAGCATGATCTCCTCTCTACAAACACATATTAACCCGTATGATTACATACAAACTAAATAGGAAATAAATCTGATTAAAGTCACAGTTGAGGAAAACTGTTTATATATTATATATATTATATATTCCAAAACACACACACAGTTGCAGACAGCCACTCATGAGTGTCTTGATTGCACTGAAGAATTCCAACGTCATGGATGGGGCTAGGCTAGTTGTACTAAATCAGTGGTGAATGGTGATAACCAGCATCATGATGAACAGAGCGCTGGGGAGACATATGATAAATAATTTAGCATTTGTCACATTACCAAAACAGGAAGACCATGTTTATGACAGATCTATGGTATGTCACAGTGTTGCAGACAGGATGTGTGCACAACCCTCATGTCTGGACATCAACAACATTAGCGGTCATATCTGAGCTATATCAAGTCTTAGAGCTGTCTCACATCATATCAGCTTGGTAAATGTTGGACTGAAAATGTCCACTCTTCAGTGTGGCCAAAAATATTTTTCACGTGATGTTGTTTAAACTTCTTCCTGATGTTGACGAGGTGACCCATTTATCAATAATCTTATGCAGATTTGTCCCCAAAACATAAAATTCTCACTCATGATTAATTATGCCTATTGCTTTAATTGGATGGATTTAGCAATTGATCTAATAAAATCTCTCTCCAGACAATTAACATATCTTCCCACAACCCTTGTCTTGACTTGGGGCATATGGCATTGTGTTAGTACTTTCATCATAACACAATCAGGGAGTGTGTAATGAAACACATTCAGTGGGGTGATAGCCCTTACTTTGGCTCTGTGCCCATCCCATTCCAAACATCTCCTCTGGTGATGTGAGTTAGAGAGACCCCCCTAGAACCAGAGATTTGGCGACTTTCCCCTCTCCTGTTGTAGCCAGATTCATTAGGCTACCTATTCTGTCTCATTAGATCCTGATTAGCACTGGCTTATTGTCCTTTTATGTCCAGCAAGAAAAAAAAATGGCTGATGAAAAAGGTTATTCAGTAGCAACTGCTGCCATTTCCCCATTTGATTCCCTTTCTCTGAAACTGGCAATTATTGCACACACACACACACACACCCTATGTCATATCAATGACTCATATTCTTTACCATTACGACCTGCGATTCGGAACAAACAGTAGAACATACCTCTGCCGCCAGGACAACTTGTCTTCCTATTAGCTTTCCACCCTGATTCTTCCTTCTCTTCCTTTTGATCATAAGCTGGGTTCCAACATGACACTAAAATATAATTAGTGGGAGATCAACAGCTGTGAATCACTTCTGCACTCATCAACCAGCATAGGATTAGTAGAGGGAGTGTAGGAAGAGCCCAGCTTTAGGGCTACAGAGAAGGGGCTACAGCTTATTTATTACCACACAAATTATGCTTAACACTGACTGTGTCTGCTGTGTTTCTTTCTCAGAAAGAAAGTAGTTCAGAGTCAATGGATTTAATACAGAAATCCCATTATTGGTTAACTGAGAGAGAGAAAACAGCAGATTAGCCTTATGCATGACAGCAGATTAGCCTTTTGTGTCACAAAGTAAATGATGCTGCTGATTAAGGAGAGACACTGGTGTTTAAATCACTCCTTTGGTAAATACTATTGTGTACTTTAATATTGCAGGATTTTCTATGGAATTGTACAGTTGGAATCTGATGACTTGTCACGAACGTCATCAGGGAACTGACCGGACCAAGGTGCAGCGTAGTGAGCGTACATTTTCCTTTATTTTTAAATGTTGCCAACAAAAACGAACGTGAAGCTTACTAGGGCTATACAGGCCACTAACAAAGACAACTAAGGTGGAAAAACAGGCTGTATGATTTCTAATGATAGACAGCTGTCCCTGATTGAGAACCATACCGGCAAAAACAACACAGAAAACATAGAAATAAAGAAACTAGAATGCCCACCCTAGTCACACCCTGGCCTAACCAAAATAGAGAATAAAAGCCTCTCTATGGCCAGGGCGTGACAGTACCCCGCCCTCCCCCCAAAAGTGCGGACTCCGGCCGCAGAACCGGACTCTATATGGTCCGGGTGGGCATCTACTTCGGTGGCGGCTCCGGTGCGGGATGCAGACCCCGCTCCACCTCTGGCTCTCCCCACTTTGGTGGCGCCTCTGGACTGGGGACCCTCGCCGAAGGCCCCGGACTGGGGGCCCTCGTTGTAGGCCCCGGACTGGGGATCCTCGCTGCAGGCCCCGGACTGGGGATCCTCGTTGCAGGCCCCGGACTGGGGACCGTCGCTGGAGGCTCCGGACCGGGGAATGTCGCTGGAGGCTCCAGACCGGAGGCCGTCGTTGGAGGCTCTGGACCGGAGACCGTCATTGGAGGCTCCGGACTGGAGACCGTCACTGCAGGCTACGGACCGCGGATCAATACTGGAGGCTTCGTGCCATGGATCATCACTGGAGTGAGGAGACGTATAGTCAGCCTGGTGCATGGAGCTACTACAGGGCTTACCAGGCTGGGGAGACATACTGGAGGCTTGGCTCTTGGAGTAGGCACCAGATACACTGCGCCGTGGAGACGCACTGGAGGTCTCGAGCGTAGAGCCTGCACAACCCGTCCTGGCTGGATGGTTACCTTCGCCCGGGCAAATGCGGGGCACTGGCACAGGGCGCACTGGGCTGTGCAGAGGCACCGGAGACACAGTGTGCAGAGCCAGCGCAGGATATCCTGGGCTGAAGAGACGCACTGGAGGCCAGGCGCACTGAGCAAGCACCATCCGTCCTGGCTGGATGTCCACTCTAGCCCGTCCAATGCGGGGAGCTGGAATGTAGCGCACCGGGCTGTGAATCGTTGCCTCCTCGTTGCCTCCGCCTTCCTTGCCGCTTCCACCTGCTCCCACGGCAGGCAATCCTTTCCCGCCAGGATCTCCTCCCACGTCCAGGATCCTTTCCCATTCAGGATGTCCTCCCATGTTCATTCCTCCAGAAAATGCTGATCCTCCCGGAGACGCCGCTTGGTCCGTTTGTGGTGGGTAGTTCTGTCATGAACGTCATCAGGGAAATGACCGGACCAAGGTGTAGGGTGGTGAGCGTACATTTTCCTTTATTTTTAAATGTCGCCAACAAAACAACAAAAACGAACGTGAAGCTTACTAGGGCTATATAGGCCACTAACAAAGACAACTGCCCACAACTAAGGTGGAAAAACAGGTTGCCTAAGTATGATTCCCAATCAGAGACAACGATAGACAGCTGTCCCTGATTGAGAACCCTACCCGGCCAAAACATAGAAACAGAAAACATAGAAATAAAGAAAATAGAATGCCCACCCTAGTCACACCCTGGCCTAACCAAAATAGAGATCAAAAGCCTCTATTGCCATGGCGTGACATTACTATTATTTAATTTATCAACTAACTATGTTTAATTGTTACTCGATTTAAATGAATCATGTAACAATTAACTCATTAGGAATTTGTGGCACCATGGGAAAAGTTGTTTAACGAGTTACCATCTCCCGAATTAAACTCTAAAGATATACAGTGCCTTGCGAAAGTATTCGGCCCCCTTGAACTTTGCAACCTTTTGCCACATTTCAGGATTCAAACATAAATATATAAAATTGTATTTTTTTGTGAATAATCAACAACAAGTGGGACACAATCATGAAGTGGAACAATATTTATTGGATATTTCAAACTTTTTTAACAAATCAAAAACTGAAGAATTGGGCGTGCAAAATTATTCACTCCCTTTACTTTCAGTGCAGCAAACTCTCTCTAGAAGTTCAGTGAGGATCTCTGAATGATCCAATGTTGACCTAAATGACTAATGATGATAAATACAATCCACCTGTGTGTAATCAAGTCTCCGTATAAATGCACCTGAACTGTGATAGTCTCAGAGGTCCGTTAAAAGCGCAGAGAGCATCATGAAGAACAAGGAACACACCAGGCAGGTCCGAGATACTGTTGTGAAGAAGTTTAAAGCCGGATTTGGATACAAAAATATTTCCCAAGCTTTAAACATCCCAAGGAGCACTGTGCAAGCAATAATATTGAAATGGAAGGAGTATCAGACCACTGCAAATCTACCAAGACCTGGCCGTCCCTCTAAACTTTCAGCTCATACAAGGAGAAGACTGATCAGAGATGCAGCCAAGAGGCCCATGATCACTCTGGATGAACTGTAGAGATCTACAGCTGAGGTGGGAGACTCTGTCCAAAGGACAACAAACAATCAGTCGTATATTGCACAAATCTGGCCTTTATGGAAGAGTTGCAAGAAGAAAGCCATTTCTTAAAGATATCCATAAAAAGTGCAGTTTAAAGTTTGCCACAAGCCACCTGGGAGACACACCAAACATGTGGAAGAAGGTGCTCTGGTCAGATGAAACCAAAATGGAACTTTTTGGCAACAATGCAAAACGTTATGTTTGGCGTAAAAGCAACACAGCTCATCACCCTGAACACACCATCCCCACTGTCAAACATGGTGGTGGCAGCATCATGGTTTGGGCCTGCTTTTCTTCAGCAGGGACAGGGAAGATTGTTCAAATTGATGGGAAAATGGATGGAGCCAAATACAGGACCATTCTGGAAGAAAACCTGATGGAGTCTGCAAAAGACCTGAGACTGGGACGGAGATTTGTCTTCCAACAAGACAATGATCCAAAACATAAAGCAAAATCTACAATGGAATGGTTCAAAAATAAACATATCCAGGTGTTAGAATGGCCAAGTCAAAGTTCAGACCTGAATCCAATCGAGAATCTGTGGAAAGAACTGAAAACTGCTGTTCCCAAATGCTCTCCATCCAACCTCACTGAGCTCGAGCTGTTCTGCAAGGAGGAATGGGAAAAAATGTACGTCTCTCGATGTGCAAAACTGAGAGAGACATACCCCAAGCGACTTACAGCTGTAATCGCAGCAAAAGGTGGCGCTACAAAGTATTAACTTAAGGGGGCTGAATAATTTTGCACGCCCAATTTTTCAGTTTTTGTTGTTAAAAAAGTTTGAAATATCCAATAAATGTCGTATCACTTCATGATTGTGTCCCACTTGTTGTTGATTCTTCACAAAAAAATACAGTTTTATATCTTTATGTTTGAAGCCTGAAATGTGACAAAAGGTCGCAAAGTTCAAGGGGCCGAATACTTTCGCAAGGCACTGTATAGATATCTCGTACATAAATAACAGTCACTTATTAATCATTACATCATATCATTCTCCTTATGAACGTCGTAGACCTCTTGAAACCGCAAGAACTCTAACCTTACTTCTGAATCAGCAATACACTGTCCGTCTGCTTGGTCTAATGTACATTTCGTTACCAAGACTTTTATCCTCGGGTAAAAAAGCGTGTGCCATCACACCGACACAATGTATGGCCTCACTTGGGCATGGTTACTGACTGGGCACAAGTTTATATGAAAAACAATTATCTCATTTAGAAGGCTAAAATCCTGTTGCTATCTTCACAAAAATATTCTCATAAACTCAGCAAAAAAAAGAAACGTCTCACTGTTAAATGCGTTTATTTTCACCAAACTTACAACAGGCCTACAAGCTCTCAGTCCACCCTCTCTCAGCCTGTTGCAGACAGTCTAAGCACTGATGGAGGGATTGTGCGTCCCTGGTGTAACTCGGGCAGTTGTTGTTGCCATCCTGTACCTGGCCCGCAGGTGTGATGTTCGGAAGTACTAATCCTGTGCAGGTGTTGTTACACGAGGTCTGCCACTGCGAGGATGATCAGCTGTCCGTCCTGTCTAACCTGTAGTGCTCTCTTAGAGGTCTCACAATACGGACGTAGCAATATATTGCCCTGGCCACATCTGCAGTCTTCATGCCTCCCTGCAGCATGCCTAAGGCTCATTCACGCAGATGGGCATCTTTCTTTTGGTGTTTTTCAGAGTCAGAGTCAGTAGAAAGGCCTCTTTCGTGTCCTAAGTTTTCATAAACCTTAATTGCCTGTAAGCTGTTAGTGTCTTAACGACCGTTCCACAGGTGACTGTTCATTAATTGTTTATAGTTAATTCCAATCAAATCAAATTTATTTATATAGCCCTTCGTACATCAGCTGATATCTCAAAGTCCTGTACAGAAACCCAGCCTAAAACCCCAAACAGCAAGGAATGCAGGTGTAGAAGCACGGTGGCTAGGAAAAACTCCCCAGAAAGGCCAAAACCTAGGAAGAAACCTAGAGAGGAACCAGGCTATGTGGGGTGGCAAGTCATCTTCTGGCTGTGCCGGGTGGAGATTATAAAGGAACATGGCCAAGATGTTCAAATGTTCATAAATGACCAGCATGGTCGAATAATAGTAAGGCAGAACAGTTGAAACTGGAGCAGCAGCATGGCCAGGTGGACTGGGGACAGCAAGGAGTCATCATGTCAGGTAGTCCTGGGGCATGGTCCTAGGGCTCAGGTCAGTTGAAACTGGAGCAGCAGCATGGCCAGGTGGACTGGGGACAACAAGGAGTCATCATGTCAGGTAGTCCTGGGGCATGGTCCTAGGGCTCAGGTCCTCCGAGAGAGAGAAAGAAAGAAGGAGAGACACTTAGATTCACACAGGACACCGAATAGGACAGGAGAAGTACTCCAGATGTAACAAACTGACCCTAGCCCCCCGACACAAACTACTGCAGCATAAATACTGGAGGCTGAGACAGGAGGGGTCAGGAGACACTGTGGCCCCTTCCGAGGACACTCCTGGACAGGGGAAAAACAGGAAGGATATAACCCCACCCACTTTGCCAAAGCACAGCCTCCACACCACTAGAGGGATATCTTCAACCACCAACTTACCATCCTGAGACAAGGCTGAGTATAGCCCACAAAGATCTCCGCCACGGCACAATCCAAGGGGGGGCGCCAACCCAGACAGGATGACCACAACAGTGAATCAACCCACTCAGGTGACGCACCCCCTCCAGGGACGGCATGAGAGAGCCCCAATAAGCCAGTGACTCAGCCCCTGTAATAGGGTTAGAGGCAGAGAATCCCAGTGGAAAGAGGGGAACCGGCCAGGCAGAGACAGCAAGGGCGGTTCGTTGCTCCAGAGCCTTTCCGTTCACCTTCCCACTCCTGGGCCAGACTACACTCAATCATATGACCCACTGAAGAGATGAGTCTTCAGTAAAGACTTAAAGGTTGAGATCGAGTTTGCGTCTCTGACATGGGTAGGCAGACCGTTCCATAAAAATGGAACTCTATAGGAGAAAGCCCTGCCTCCAGCTGTTTGCTTAGAAATTCTAGGGACAATTAGGAGGCCTGCGTCTTGTGACCGTAGCGTACGTGTAGGTATGTACGGCAGGACCAAATCAGAGATATAGGTAGGAGCAAGCCCATGTAATGCTTTGTAGGTTAGGAGTAAAACCTTGAAATCAGCCCTTGCTTTGACAGGAAGCCAGTGTAGAGGCTAGCACTGGAGTAATATGATCAATTTTTTTGGTTCTAGTCAGGATTCTAGCAGCCGTATTTAGCACTAACTGAAGTTTATTTAGTGCTTTATCCGGGTAGCCGGAAAGTAGAGCATTGCAGTAGTCTAACCTAGAATGGACAAAAGCATGGATTAATTTTTATGCATCATTTTTGGACAAAGTTTCTGATTTTTGCAATATTACATAAATGGAAAAAAGCTGTCCTCGAAATGGTCTTGATATGTTCTTCAAAAGAGAGATCAGGGTCCAGAGTAACGCCGAGGTCCTTCACAGTTTTATTTGAGACGACTGTACAACCATTTAGATTAATTGTCAGTTTCAACAGAAGATCTCTTTGTTTCTTGGGACCTAGAACAAGCATCTCTGTTTTGTCCGAGTTTAATAGTAGAAAGTTTGCAGCCATCCACTTCCTTATGTCTGAAACACATGCTTCTAGCGAGGGCAATTTTGGGGCTTCACCATGTTTCATTGAAATGTACAGCTGTGTGTCATCCGCATAGAGGTGAAAGTTAACATTATGTTTTCCAATAACATCCCCAAGAGATAAAATATATAGTGAAAACAATAGTGGTCCTAAAACGGAACCTTGAGGAACACCGAAATTTACAGTTGATTTGTCAGAGGACAAACCATTCACAGAGACAAACTGATATCTTTCCAACAGATAAGATCTAAACCAGGCCAGAACTTGTCCGTGTAGACCAATTTGGGTTTCCAATCTCTCCAAAAGAAGGTGGTGATCGATGGTATCAAAAGCAGCACTAAGGTCTAGGAGCACGAGGACAGATGCAGAGCCTCTGTCCGATGCCAATAAAATGTAATTTACCACCTTCACAAGTGCCGTCTCAGTGCTATGATGGAGTCTAAAACCAGACTGAAGCATTTCGTATACATTGTTTGTCTTCAGGAAGGCAGTGAGTTGCTGCGCAACAGCCTTCTCTAAAATGTTTGAGAGGAATGGAAGATTCGACATAGGCCGATAGTTTTTTATATTTTCTGGGTCAAGGTTTGGCTTTTTCAAGAGAGGCTTTATTACTGCCACTTTTAGTGAGTTCGGTACACATCCAGTGGATAGAGAGCCGTTTATTATGTTCAACATAGGAGGGCCAAGCACAGGAAGCAGCTCTTTCAGTAGTTTAGTTGGAATAGGGTCCAGTATGCAGCTTGAAGGTTTAGAGGCCATGATTACTTTCATCATTGTGTCAAGAGATATAGTACTAAAACACTTGAGCGTCTCTCTTCATCCTAGGTCCTGGCAGAGTTCTGCAGACTCAGGACAACTGAGGTTTGGAGGAATACGCAGATTTAAAGAGGAGTCCGTAATTTGCTTTCTAATAATCATAATCTTTTCCTCAAAGAAGTTCATGAATTTATCACTGCTAAAGTGAAACTCATCCTCTCTTGGGGAATGCTGCTTTTTAGTTAGCTTTGCGACAGTATCAAAAAGGAATTTCAGATTGTTCTTATTTTCCTCAATTTAGTTAGAAAAATAGGATGATCGAGCAGCAGTAAGGGCTCTTCGGTACTGCACGGTACCGTCTTTCCAAGCTAGTCGGAAGACTTCCAGTTTGGTGTGGCGCCATTTCCGTTCCAATTTTCTGGAAGCTTCTTTCAGAGCTCGGGTATTTTCTGTGTACCAGGGAGCTAGTTTCTTATGAGAAATGTTTTTAGTTTTTAGGGGTGCAACTGCATCTAGGGTTTTGCGCAAGCTTAAATTGAGATCCTCAGTTAGGTGGTTAACTGATTTTTGTCCTCTGGTGTCCTTGGGTAGGCAGAGGGAGTCTGGAAGGGCATCAAGGAATCTTTGTGTTGTCTGTGAATTTATAGCACGACTTTTGATGGTCCTTGGTTGGGGTCTGAGCAGATTATTTGTTGCAATTGCAACGCTCTGGATAAGAGCGTCTGCTAAATGACTTAAATGTAATGTAAATGTAATAAAATGGTGGTCCAATAGTCCAGGATTATGAGGAAAAACATTAAGATCCACAACATTTATTCCATGGGACAAAACTAGGTCCAGCGTATGACTGTGACAGTGAGTGGGTCCAGAGACATGTTGGACAAAACCCACTGAGCCGATGATGGCTCCGAAAGCCTTTTGGAGTGGGTCTGTGGACTTTTCCATGTGAATATTAAAGTCACCAAAGATTAGAATATTATCTGCTATGACTACAACGTCCGATAGGTATTCAGGGAACTCAGTGAGAAACGCTGTATATGTAAACAGTAGCTATAAAAAGTGATTGAGTAGGCTGCATAGATTTCATGACTAGAAGCTCAAAAGACGAAAACGTCATTTTTTTTTGTAAATTGAAATTTGCTATTGTAAATGTTAGCAACACCTCCGCCTTTGCGGGATGCACGGGGGATATGGTCACTAGTGTAGCCAGGAGGTGAGGCCTCATTTAAAACAGTAAATTCATCAGGCTTAAGCCATGTTTCAGTCAGGCCAATCACATCAAGATTATGATCAGTGATTAGTTCATTGACTATAATTGCCTTTGAAGTAAGGGATCTAACATTAAGTAGCCCTATTTTGAGATGTGAGGTATCATGATCTCTTTCAGTAATGACAGGAATGGAGGTGGTCTTTATCCTAGTGAGATTGCTAAGGCGAACACCGCCATGTTTAGTTTTGCCCAACCTAGGTCGAGGCACAGACACGGTCTCAATGGTGATAGCTGAGCTGACTACACTGACTGTGCTAGTGGCAGACTCCACTATGCTGACAGGCTGGCTAACAGCCTGCTGCCTGGCCTGCACCCTATTTCATTGTGGAGCTAGAGGAGTTAGAGCCCTGTCTATGTTGGTAGATAAGATGAGAGCACCCCTCCAGCTAGGATGGAGTCCGTCACTCCTCAGCAGGTCAGGCTTGGTCCTGTTTGTGGGTGAGTCCCAGAAAGAGGGCCAATTATCTACAAATTCTATCTTTTGGGAGGGGCAGAAAACAGTTTTCAACCAGCGATTGAGTTGTGAGACTGCTGTAGAGCTCATCACTCCCCCTAACTGGGAGGGGGCCAGAGACAATTACTCGATGCCGACACATCTTTCTAGCTGATATGCACGCAGAAGTTATGTTGCGCTTGGTGATCTCTGACTGTTTCATCCTAACATCGTTGGTGCCAAAGTGGATAACAATATCTCTATACTCTCTACACTCGCCAGTTTTAGCTTTAGCCAGCACCATCTTCAGATTAGCCTTAACGTCGGTAGCCCTGCCCCCAGGTAAACAGTGTATGATCGCTGGATGATTCGTTTTAAGTCTAATACTGCGGGTAATGGAGTCGCCAATGACTAGAGTTTTCAATTTGTCAGAGCTAATGGTGGGAAGCTTCGGCGTCTCAGACCCCGTAACGGGAGGAGTAGAGACCAGAGAAGACTCGGCCTCTGACTCCGACCCGCTGCTTAATGGGGAAAACCGGTTGAAAGTTTCTGTTGGCTGAATGAGCGACACCGGTTGAGCTTTCCTACAGCATTTCCTTCCAGAAACTGTGAGAAAGTTGTCCGGCTGCGGGGACTGTGCCAGGGGATTTATACTACTATCTGTACTTACTGGTGGCACAGACGCTGTTTCATCCATTCCTACACTGAAATTACCCTTGCCTAACGATTGCGTCTGAAGCTGGGCTTGTAGCACAGCTATCCTCTCCATCAGGCGAGTGCAGCGACTGCAATTAGAAGGCATCATGTTAATGTTACTACTTAGCTTCGGCTGTTGGAGGTCCTGACGAATCGTGTCCAGATAAAGCGCCCGGAGTGAAAAAGTTGAAAATAAATAAATAAATATATGAACGGTAATTAAAAAGTGAAAACCGTAAAGTTGTCAGGTAGCAAAATAGGTTGGCAACAAAACGCACAGCAACTCGAAAACAAGCCTGCAAGTTGTGACCGGAAATGACAACACACTTTGTTTTCACACTTTGTTAATTATAGTTAACCTCTTGAAGTTAGGGGGCACTATTTTTATGTTTGGAAAAATAACGTTCCCAAAGTAAACGGCCTATTTCTCAGGATGTTTCTCTTCTTTTGATGTTCACGGAATCTCTATGTTAACAAAGGAATTTTCAAGAGTCTATTGAGTAGAGAGAGAGAAACAGGGGGAGGGTATTTATGGGGGTCATAAACTTCCCCCAACAGGCCAACGTCATGACAGTAGGTTACACAATATTTAGATACTTCAAATACTGCCTGAAACACCTTTGCTATTTGTAAATAAATTAACACTGTATGTGTTGGTGTTCTTTGTTTGAACCTTTCTGGCGCAGGCGTTTCCGCTACCGACCTACCTCGACAACAGCCGGTGAAATTGCAGAGCGCCAAATTCAAAATACAGAAATAGTCATAATAAACATGAATAAAAATTACAAGTGAAGTGTTATACATTGTCTTGAAGATAAACTTTGTCAGATTTCAAAAAGGCTTTACGGCTAAAGCATACCATGCAATTATCTAAGGACAGCGCCCTGCTTATAAAAGCATGAAAAACATTTTTCCAACCAATCAGATGCATCACGAATGTCAGAAATAGCGATAAAATAAATCGCTTACCTTAGAAGATTTTAATCTTTTTGCAATCCCAAAGGTCTCAGTTACACAATGAATGGTCATTTTGTTAAATAAAGTCCTTCTTTAGATCCCAAAAATGTCCGTTTATTTGGCACGTTTGATTCAGAAATACACCGGTTCCAAACCGCCCAACATGCCTACAAAGGATCTGATAAATTACCTGTAAACTGGTCCAAACATTTCAAACAACGTTTCAAACAACGTTTCTAATCCAACCTCAGGTACCCTAAAATGTAAATTAACCAATACAATTTAAGACAGAATAAACTGTTTCCAATACCGGAGAAAAATAACACGGAGCGCCTTCTCATTCACACGCACCAAAAGACTAGCGTCCACCTGAGTGAAAGAATACTACTACTTCTTCATTTAAAACATTTCTATAGACTGTTGACATTTAGTGGAAGCCATAGGAACTGCAATCTGGGTCCTAATAATTTGGCTTCCCCATAGAAAAACATTTGAAAATCCAATGACCTCAAAAAAATAGTTCCTGGATGGATTGTCCTTGGGGTTTCGCCTGTCAAATCAGTTCTGTTATACTCACAGACATTATTTTAACACTTTTAGAAACTTTAGGGTGTTTTCTATCCAATACTAGCTTCTGGGCCTGAGTAACAGGCAGTTTACTTTGGGCACGCATCTCATCAAGATGTCGAAATACTGCCCCCAAGCCATAAAAAAGTTAATGTACACTACCAGTCAAAAGTTTGGGCACACCTACTCAGGGTTTTTCTTTATTTTTACAATTTTCTACATTGTGGAATTATAGTGAAGACATCAAAACTATGAAATAACACATATGGAATCATGTAGTAATGAAAAAAGTTAAACAAATCAAAATATATTTTATATTTCAGATTCTTTGACAGCTTTGCACACTCTTGGCATTCTCTCAATTGGGTTGAGGTTGAGTGATTGTGGAGACCAGGTCATCTGCTGCAGCACTCCATCACACTCATTCTTGGTCAAATAGCCATTACACAGCCTGGAGGTGTGTTGGGTAATTGTCCTGTTGAAAAACAAATGACAGTCCCAATAAGCGCAAACCAGACGGATGGCGTATCGCTGCACCATGCTGTGGTAGCCATGCTGGTTAAGTGTGCCTTGAATTCTAAATAAATCAATAACAGTATCACTAGCAAAGCACCCCCACACCATCACACCCCCTCCTCCATGCTTCACGGTGGGAACCACACATGCAGAGATCATCCGTTCACCTACTCTGCATCTTACAATGACACGGTGGTTGGAACCAAAAATCTCAAATTTGGACTCAGACCAAAGGACAGATTTCCACCCGTATAATGTCCATTGCTCATGTTTCTTGGCCCAAGCAAGTCTCTTCTTATTATTGGTGTCCTTTTAGTAGTGGTTTCTTTGCAGCAATTCGACCATGAAGGCCTGATTCACGTCGTCTCCTCTGAACAGTGGTTGTTGAGATGTGTCTGTTACTTGAACTCTGTAAATAATTTATTTGGGCTGCAATCTGAGGTGCAGTTAACTCTAATGAACTTATCCTCTGCAGCAGAGGTAACTCCGGGTTTTCCTTTCCTGTGGCGGTCCTCATGAGAGCCAGTTTCATCATAGCGCTTGATGGTTTTTGCGACTGCACATGAAGAAACATTCAAATGTATTGACATTTTCCACATTGACCACTATGTCCTACAGTAATGTGAGACTGTCGTTTCTCTTTGCTTTTTTGAGATGTTCTTGCCATAATATGGACTTGGTATTTTACCAAATAGGGCTATCTTCGATATACCACCCCTACCTTGTCACAACACAACTGATTGGCTTAAACACATTAAGGAAAGAAATTCCACAAATTAACATTTAACAAGGCACCCTTGTTAATTGAAATGCATTCCAGGTGACTATCTCATGAATCTGGTTGAGAGAATGCCAAGAGTGTGCAAAGCTGTCAAGGCAAAGGGTGGCTACTTTGAAGAATCTCAAATATAAAATATATATTTCTCTTGTTTAACACTTTTTTGTTACTACATTATTCCTTAAGTGTTATTTCATAGTTTTTCATAGTTTTGATGTCTTCACTATTATTCTACAATGTGGAAAATAGTCAAAATAAATTAAACTCTGGAATGTCCAAACTTTTAACTTGTACTGTATAAATGAAACGTATATAATGGAAAACCTTTCATGTTCTTCCTTCATCTAGTGTAGGCTGCGTCATCTAGCCTATTCCATTGACTCAGAACATGCCGTATGTTATTCCAGCTCACATTGTAAAAAAGACGACCAAAGAAATAAGTGAAGCACGATGCTCCAAGTTCCCTTTTCCTTTAAACCAATATGTCATCTGGTGCTCAGCCTCAGAAGGGTTCATCAGCACCTCTGATCATGGCACCCGCTCCACTCTCCCCACACACTGTGAATTCTGGGGGATTAGGGGGGCTAGTGAGTGAGTTTGTCAAAAGGCGATAAGTGCGGCCGCTTGGGCCTCTGTAGTTCCATCATCCTGACAGTGTCTCTGAGTCTCCCATTGATCTCAGCTCAACTGGGAGACAGGAGGCCCTCTGGCAAAGCTGCATCGCTGAGAGAGCTAGGGATGCAGCTCAAGGGGCATGGTCAGAAAAATGGCCACCGTTTGTTCACATGTTCACATGTGCGTGTGTGCATGCATTAATCAATAATGTTTTCTTTGTTTCAGCATGCCTAAGATCAAGATTGTACAATATGATGATTCAATATATTAGCATACATAGTGTAAGGACATACTTAACATTGTTTGCTTTCTAATGAATGACACTATTTACCCAGGCTTGCATACCATGACACATTGTCATGCCCTACGTAACACACTGCCACTGTAGATGTACAGAACCACAGGGGACCGAGTCATGGTGTGCAAGACTTAAACGCAACAGGTAGAATCGGTTTAATATTCAGAGGCGCTACCCATTGGCATGACTATTCCGAGGAGGGGGAAGAAAACAGTGGACACTCCACAGGGTTGTTAATTTAGATGCCAAAACAAAAGTAATCAAGCGTGATAGTAGATTAAAGACATCTGTATTGATTGTGCCCAGTCCCAGCCAATGAGACAGGGCTTCTACACACACACCCCCGGGTGCCGCGGCAGGCAGACAGGGAGAGAAAACACAACCAGATTCTCCTGTCACAACAGGCTTTGTGGAGAGCTGTGAGGTGGCTAGTTACAGTATATCTACAGCGTAGCCGTGTCCCCAGCCGAGCAGTGTAGCAGCAGCCGCAGGCGAGCGTATTAGAATGCAGAGGGTGGAAATGGAGAGACACTCGAGAGTGTTGGATGACATGATGAGGCCTTTCAAAGGAGGAGAGGGGGTGGGGATGGGGATCTCAGCCTAGGCTGTAGAGAAGGGGCATGGGGGGACGCGGAACGGAAGGGGAATCTCAATCCGCTGCACTGCTGTCATCACTGTCAACATAAAATGTGTGGTGGCAATAAAGGGGGCTGACACTTTTAAGAGGTTTGCAGTGACGATTTTATGGCCTTTTGTCTTGGATTCCTCTGCAGGCGCTCCAGTCTGCAGCTGTGTGGGGGCCGCTGTCGCATGAGGGAGCTTCGCTCAATCCGTCTCTGAATTGGAAGATTATTTTTGTTTACTGTTCAACAGTTTCCCTGGAATACCCAACGTCAAATATGAATCCTCTGTTCCAGTTTACTGGCTGGCCTTATATTCATTCCTCCTCTCATGGAGGAAGACAACAAGACATGAGAAGTCAGTATGACGACAGTTGTTCCTAGAATTGTCTTTGTCATGATTGTGAATCAAAGGACCCATCAGCTAGGTGAATGGTTTGAAGATAGCCAGACCCCCTCCCACAGAAGAGAGTAAGGGGTGCTGTGCTGGCCTTGACACCTTAACACCGGATCGTATATTTAAGTAGGAGGGAACTTTCCCTCTCTGCCTTTCAGTATCCACCAAAGGAATGCCTTTGTCTAGAGCGAGTGTGGCCCAGACATTGGAACATTATTTGGGATGGTTAGTGGGGATCTAAAGAATAATTGTCATATTTCGTATTATTTTGTGATGTTATTAAGGATGGTATAACAAAGTAACTGTAACTCTGAAAGTGTACGTATTCTATGTATGAAGTTCACATCTAAATTATAAATGTTATGTAAAATATTTGATTAAATAAACTCAGCAAAAAAAAGAAACATTCATTTCTCAGGACCCTGTCTTTCAAAGATCATTCGTAAAAATCCAAATAACTTCACAGATGTTCATTGTAAAGGTTTTTAACACTGTTTCCCATGCTTGTTCAATTAACCTTTTGGGATAGGGGTCAGCATTTTCACTTTTGGATGAATAGCGTGCCCAGAGTGAACTGCCTCCTACTCTGTCCCAGATGCTAATATATGCATATTATTAGTAGTATTGGATAGAAAACACTTTGAAGTTTCTAAAACTGTTTGAATGATGTCTGTGAGTATAACAGAACTCATATGGCACGCAAAAACCTGAGAAAAATCCAACCAGGAAGTGGGACATCTGAGGTTTGTAGTTTTTCAAAGCTTGGCCTACCGAATACACATTGAGATATGGATGAGGTTGCACTTCCTAGGGCTTCCACTAGATGGCAACCATCTTTAGAAACTGGTTTGAGGATTCTCCTATAGGATTCTACTATACTATATTTGAGTCAGTGGTCTGGCAGAGATCCTAGGTATCATAACGCGCACTCCCGACAGAGATACCACTCGTTCCAGTGCTTCTCTGAAGACAAAGGAATTCTCCGGTTGGAACATCATTGATGTTTTATGTTAAAAACATCATAACGATTGATTCCATACATCGTTAGACATGTTTCTAAAGGACTGTAATGGAACTTTTCAAGTTTTTGTCTGGATGAAGTGCCTGCTCCTCATGAAGATCGATTACTGGGCTGAACACGCTAACAACAAGTGGCTATTTGGACATAAAACATGGAACTTTATGGAACAAATCAGTCATTTATTGTCGAACTGGGATTCCTGGGATGAAGATCATCAAAGGTAAGTGAATATTTATGGTGTTGTTTCTAACTTTGTTGATTCCAAAATGGCGGATATTCCTCTGGCTGTTTTGGGTTCTGAGCGCCATTCTCAGATTATGCTTTTTCCGTAAAGTTTTTTAAAAATCTGACACAGCGGTATCCATATGGATATCGATGTCTCATTGAATTTAACCTTTCTGGCGCAGGCGTTCCGCTAGCGACCCACCTCGACAACATCTGGTGAAATTGCAGAGCGCAAAATTCAAAATACAGAAATAGTCATAATAAACATTCATAAAAAATATAAGTGTTATACTTTGGCTTAAAGATGAATTTGTTGTTAATCAAGCCGCTTTGTCAGATTTCAAAAAGGCTTTATGGCGAAAGCATTCCATGCGATTATCTGAGGACAGCGCCCCGCTTACAAAAGCATACAAACATTTTACAACCAAGTAAAGGAATTACAGAAGTCAAAAATAGCGATAGAATTAATCACTTACCTTTGAAGATCTTCACATGATTGCAGTCGCAAGAGTCCCAGCTACACAATAAATGTTCGTTTTGTTCGATAAAGTCCCTCTTTATATCCCAAAAACTTAGTTTTGTTGTAATAGTACCGGTAAAGTTCGTCAAAACATGTCAAACGATGCTTATAATTAGTTTATTTTTGCATTTGTATTTGTTACAAATGCAAACGCCAAGGCCACAGTTACTCTTCCTGGGGCCCAGCAAAATTAAGGCAGTTTATACCATTTTAAAAACATTACAATACATTCACAGATTTCACAACACACTGTGTGCCCACGGGCCCCTACTCCACCACTATCACATATCTACAGTACTCAGTCCATGTGTATGTATGTATAGTGCGTATGTTATTGTGTGTGTATGCATTTGTCTGTGCCTATGTTTGTGTTGCTTCACAGTCCCCGCTGTTTCATAAGTTGCTTTTCTGTTTTTTAAATCTAATTTTATTGCTTGCATCAGTTACTTGATGTGGAATAGAGTTCCATGTAGTGACGGCTCTATGTAATACTGTGCGCCTCCCATAGTCTGTTCTGGACTTCGAGACGAGAGCTCTTGTGGCATGTCTTGTGGGGTATGCATGGGTATCCGAGCTGTGTGCCAGTAGTTTAGAAAGACACCTCGGTGCATTCAAAGCACATCATGAAGTGCTTTGAGAAACTAGTCAAGGATCATATCACCTCCACCTTACCTGTCACCCTAGACCCACTTCAATTTGCTTACCGCCCCAATAGGTCCAGAGACAATCCAATCGCCATCACACTGCACACTGCCCTATCCCATCTGGACAAGAGGAATACCTATGTAAGAATGCTGTTCATTGACTATTGCTTAGCATTCAAAACCATGGTACTCTCCAAGCTCATCATTAAGCTTGAGGCAGTGGGTCTCAACCCCACCCTTTGCAACTGGGTCCTGGACTTCCTGGGCTGCCCCCAGGTGGTGAAAGTTGGAAACAACATCTCCACTTCGCTGATCATCAACACTGGGGCTCCACAATGGTGCATGCTCAGCCCCCTCCTTGTCTCCCTGTTCACCCAACTCAATCATCAAGTTTTTAGATGACACAACGGTAGTAGGCTTGTTTATCAACAATGACGAGACAGCCTACAGGGAGGAGGTGAGGGCACTCGGAGTGTGGTGTCAGGAAAACAACCTCTCAACGTCAACAAAACAAAGGAGATGATCGTGGACTTCAGGAAACAGCAGCACATCAACGGGACAGTAATGGAGAAGGTGGAAAGTTCCTTGGCGTACATATCACGGACAAACTGAAATGGTCCACCCACACAGACAGCGTGGTGAAGAAAGCGCAACAGCGCCTCTTCAACCTCAGGAGGCATCCTGTCGGGCTATATCACCGCCTGGTATGGAAACTGCACCGCCCACAAACGCAAGGCTCTCCAGAGGGTGGTGCGGTCTGCACAACGCATCACCGGGGGCAAACTACCTGCCCTCCAGGACACCTACAGCAGGAAATGTCACAGGAAGGCCAAAAAGATAACAAAGGACAATAACCACCCCGAGCCACTACCTGTTCACCCCGCTACCATCCAGAAGGCGAGGTCAGGTGCATCAAAGCTGGGACCCGAGAGACTGAAAAACAGCTTCTATCTCAAGGCTATCAGACTGTTAAACAGCCATCACTAACACAGAGGCTGCTGCCTACATACAGACTTGAAATCATTGTCCACTTTAATAATGCCACTTTAATAATGTTTATATATCTTGTGTTACTCATCTCATATGTATGTACAGTAATTTACACCATCTATTGCATCTTGCCTATGCCGCTCTGCCATTGCTCATCCATATATTTATATGTACATATTCTTATTCCATTCCTTTACTTAGATTTGTGTGTATTAGGTAGTTGTTGTGGAATTGTTAGATTACATACACACAGTCAGTCAGGAAAGCAAAGGCCAGCTTTTTCAAGCAGAAATTTGCATCCTGTAGCTCTAAATCCCAAAAGTTCTGGGACACTGTAAAGTCCATGAAGAACAAGAGCACCTCCTCCCAGTTGCCCACTGCACTGAGGCTAGGTAACACAGTCACCACCGATAAATCCGTGATAATTGAAAACTTCAACAAGCATTTCTCTATGGCTGGCCATTGGCGCCACCTGGCTACTCCAACCTCGACCAACAGCTTCGCCCCCCCGCAGCTACTCGCCCACGCCTCCCCAGCTTCTCCTTTACCCAAATCCAGATAGCAGATGTTCTGAAAGATCTGCAAAACCTGGACCCATACAAATCAGCTGGGCTTGACAAACTGTCCGCCGCCATTGTCGCAAACCCTATTACCAGCCTGTTCAACCTCTCCTTCGTATCATCTGAGATCATCTGAGATCCCCAAGGATCGGAAAGCTGCCGCAGTCATCCCCCTCTTCAAAGGGTGAGACAACCTCGACCCAAACTGTTACAGACCTATATCCATCCTGCCCTGGCTATCTAAGGTCTTCAGGGCGGCAGCGTAGCCTAGTGGTTAGAGCGTTGGACTAGTAACCGGAAGGTTGCAAGTTCAAAACCCCGAGCTGACAAGGTACAAATCTGTCGTTCTGCCCCTGAACAAGGCAGTTTACCCATGGTTCCTAGGCCGTCATTGAAAATAAGAATTTGTTCTTAACTGACTTGCCTAGTTAAATAAAGGTAAAATATGTTTTTTTTTAAAGCCAAGTCAACAAACAGATCACTGACCATCTCGAATCCCACCGTACCTTCTCCACAGTGCAATCCGGTTTCCGAGCCGGTCACGGGTGCACCTCAGCCACGCTCAAGGTACTAAACAATATCATAACCGCCATCGATAAAAGACAATACTGTGCAGCCGTCTTCATCGACCTCGCCAAGGCTTTCGACTCTGTCAATCACCATATTCTTATCGGCAGACTCAGTAGCCTCGGTTTTTCTAATGACTGCCTTGCCTGGTTCACCAACTACTTTGCAGACAGAGTTCAGTGTGTCAAATCGGAGGGCATGTTGTCCGGTCCTCTGGCAATCTCTATGGGTGTACCACAGGATTCATTTCTCGGGCAGACTCTTTTCTCTGTATATATCAATGATGTTGCTCTTGCTGCGGGCGATTCCCTGATCCACCTCTACGCAGACGACACCATTCTGTATACTTCTGGCTCTTCCTTGGACACTGTGCTATCTAACCTCCAAACGAGCTTCAATGACATACAACACTCCTTCCGTGGCCGCCAACTGCTCTTAAACGCTAGTAAAACCAAATGCATGCTTTTCAACCATTCGCTGCCTGCACCCGCACGCCCGACTAGCATCACCACCCTGGATGGTTCCGACCTAGAATATGTGGACTTCTATAAGTACCTAGATGTCTGGCAAGACTACAAACTCTCCTTCCAGACTCATATCAAACATCTCCAATCCAAAATCAAATCTAGAGTCGGCTTTCTATTTCGCAACAAAGCCTCCTTCACTCACGCTGCCAAGCTTACCCTAGTAAAACTGACTATCCTACCGATCCTCGACTTCGGCGATGTCATCTACAAAATAGCTTCCAATGCTCTACTCAGCAAACTGGATGCAGATTATCACAGTGCCATCCGTTTTGTTACTAAAGCACCTTATACCATGCCACCCACCCACCACCCACCACTGCGACCTGTATGCTCTAGTCGGCTGGCCCTCGCTACATGTTCATCGCCAGACCCACTGGCTCCAGGTCATCTACAAGTCTATGCTAGGTAAAGCTTTGCCTTATCTCAGTTCACTGGTCACGATGGCAACACCCACCCGTAGCACGCGCTCCAGCAGGTGTATCTCACTAAAGCCAAAACCTAATATTTCCTTCCAGTTCTCTGCTGCCTGCGACTGGAACTAATTGCAAACATCTCTGAAGTTGGAGACTTTTATCTCCCTCACCAACTTTAAACATCTGCTATCTGAGCAGCTAACCAATCGCTGCAGCTGTACATAGTCCATCGGTAAATAGCCCACCCAATTTACCTACCTCATCCATTTTTATTTTATTTACTTTTCTGCTCTTTTGCACACCAGTATCTCTACCTGCACATGTTTATCTGATCATTTATCACTCCAGTGTTAATCTGCTAAATTGTAATTATTCACTCCTATGGCCTATTCATTGCCTACATCCTCAGGCCTTTTGCACACAATGTACAGTGCCTTGCGAAAGCATTCGGCCCCCTTGAACTTTGCGACCTTTTGCCACATTTCAGGCTTCAAACATAAAGATATAAAACTGTATTTTTTTGTGAAGAATCAACAACAAGTGGGACACAATCATGAAGTGGAACGACACTTATTGGATATTACAAACTTTTTTAACAAATCAAACTGAAAAATTGGGCGTGCAAAATTATTCAGCCCCCTTAAGTTAATACTTTGTAGCGCCACCTTTTGCTGCGATTACAGCTGTAAGTCGCTTGGGGTATGTCTCTATCAGTTTTGCACATCGAGAGACTGAATTTTTTCCCATTCCTCCTTGCAAAACAGCTCGAGCTCAGTGAGGTTGGATGGAGAGCATTTGTGAACAGCAGTTTTCAGTTCTTTCCACAGATTCTCAATTGGATTCAGGTCTGGACTTTGACTTGGCCATTCTAACACCTGGATATGTTTATTTTTGAACCATTCCATTGTAGATTTTGCTTTATGTTTTGGATCATTGTCTTGTTGGAAGACAAATCTCCGTCTCAGTCTCAGGTCTTTTGCAGACTCCATCCGGTTTTCTTCCAGAATGGTCCTGTATTTGGCTCCATCCATCTTCCCATCAATTTTAACCATCTTCCCTGTCCCTGCTGAAGAAAAGCAGGCCCAAACCATGATGCTGCCACCACCATGTTTGACAGTGGGGATGGTGTGTTCAGGGTGATGAGCTGTGTTGCTTTTATGCCAAACATAACATTTTGCATTGGTTTGTCTCCCAGTTGGCTTGTGGCAAACTTTAAACGACACTTTTTATGGATATCTTTAAGAAATGGCTTTCTTCTTGCCACTCTTCCATAAAGGCTAGATTTGTGCAATATACGACTGATTGTTGTCCTATGGACAGAGTCTCCCACCTCAGCTGTAGATCTCTGCAGTTCATCCAGAGTGATCATGGGCCTCTTGGCTGCATCTCTGATCAGTCTTCTCCTTGTATGAGCTGAAAGATTAGAGGGACAGCCAGGTCTTGGTAGATTTGCAGTGGTCTGATACTCCTTCCATTTCAATATTATTGCTTGCACAGTGCTCCTTGGGATGTTTAAAGCTTGGAAAATCTTTTTGTATCCAAATCCAGCTTTAAACTTCTTCACAACAGTATCTCGGACCTGCCTGGTGTGTTCCTTGTTCTTCATGATGCTCTCTGCGCTTTTAACGGACCTCGGAGACTATCACAGTGCAGGTGCATTTATACGGAGACTTGATTACACACAGGTGGATTGTATTTATCATCATTAGTCATTTAGGTCAACATTGGATCATTCAGAGATCCTCACTGAACTTCTGGAGAGTTTGCTGCACTGAAAGTAAAGGGAGTGAATAATTTTGTTACACTGTATCCTGCAGGGAAGAGCATGTTCTACGACATGCAGAAATGATTGTGGAAAGTTGACTGATGAGCGCAAGCTGCAGCTATTCAACAGTTTCTACACTGTCCCATACCAGAAACAACAAGCGTTGATTCTCTCTGGCCTAACACCTATTATTATAATAGCTATATTGAACACTTGCATAGTTTAACTGTGACAGTAATGATACGTACACTAACATTAACTCTAAAAGTGCAGTGTTACGCAATGGTGCAATACAAACTCATTCTGTGTGTAGGTTGGGAGTGTGTGAAAGATGGAGGTCCTGATCAAGCAATACCCTGAATGTGCTACAGCATATTAAAATTCTGAATTTGTCATTGTCAATGTTTACTGCAGCATGAGGTGAAACGGAGACATAAACATCACAGCATCACTCGCCCTCACAATGGGACCCATGAACCAAGAAAAACTTCCCTTCCTCATCACCACACCCACAGTTCCCGTGGTTCCAATGTCATAACCCCACCAGCTCCTGGTCGAGGATGAGAATCACTGCCTGGGGACCAGCATGCTGGAGGACCTGCTTTTTCACACCCTGTGTTTCCACGTCGATGGAGGGTTCTGTCTGCGCCCTCCAGCCCATCAATCTGTCCTCCCAATTCATTAGCCCTGTATTTTGGGATATAGATGGGGACATCCGCCAGGCTCTGGAGAGTGAACCCGCACCTACTACCTGCCCTCTAGAATGCATCTGTCTCCACAGGGGTAAGAGATTGGCTGTTGACCTGGGCACACACATCCCTCGCCGCTGGACACCCAGGTATCACCTGCACCATCCAATCCCTCTCCAACAAGTACAGGTGGTCTTCCGGCACTCTGGCCTTCCCAGAGGACATTGTTTCCGACCGTGGTCCCCATTTCACGTCGCGGGTATGGAAGGAGGTGTGGAACATCGCCCACAAGAGGTTCTAGCACATCTCCGCCGTCAGTAGTATTAGGCGGACCCCCACTGCAATGAGTCTCCCGTGTTCCATCCTGGTGATTGCGTCTGACTCTCCACCAGGAATCACCCACTCCCCCTGCCCTGCCAGAAGCTGAGTTCCCGGTTTGTGGGGCCCTTCAAGGTCCTCCAGAGGGTCAATAAGGTAAAGTATCATCTACAACTACCGGATCTCCCCAGCCTTTCATGTCTCCCTCCGGTGGTATCTGGAACCCTGGTGGATGCCGTCCCCCACGACACATCTCCGCCTCCCATGGACATCGAGGTGACCACCTCCTATGTGGTTAAGTCCCTCCTGGATTCTTGGTATTGTGGGGGTCAGCTCCAGTACCTGGTGGAATGGGAGGGGTACGGTCCTGAGGTGTGGTTAGCCAGGACATCCTGGACCCCAACATCATCTGGGATTTTCATGACCAGCCCACTCCTCGCCCTCGGGGCCATCTTCCTGGCTGGAGCCGCACGTCGGAGGTTAATTTCACACCTACTCCCTCCAGCGTTTGACGCCAAATGAAATCACAGATAATTATAAGTGCGCAGAAGAACTTATAAATTGGCTACCTTAATTGCAAAGACTTTTCAAGCACCAAATTGAGGAAATGTCTGATTTTCAAGGTAGACTTATTCCAGTAGTAGACTTTCTGAGCTCCAAATTCAAGTAGGCTACCTCAAGCCCCTTGTATTAAAATGGCAGGTGTTACATGGAACACTAAATGTATTTGTCATGTTATTTAATAACCAAATCACATTGGTTTATTTTATTTTATTAGTTTTTTTCACCTTTATTTAACCAGGTAGTCTAGTTGAACAAGTTTTCATTTACAACTGCGACCTGGCCAAGAATAAAGCAAAGCAGTTCAACACAGAGTTACACATGGAATAAACAAACATACAGTAGAAAATATCTATATACAGTGTGTGCAAATGAGGTAAGGAAATAAATAGGCCATGGTGTCGAAATAATTAAAATATACCAATTTAACACTGGAGTGATTGATGTGCAGAAGATGAATGTGCAAGTAGAGATACTGTGGTGCAAAGGATCAAGCTAAATAAATACAGTATGGGGATGAGGTAGTTGGATGGGCTATTTACAGCTGGGCTATGTACAGCTGCAGTAATCTATGAGCTGCTCTGACAGCTGGTGCTTAAAGCTAGTTAGGAAGATGTGTGTTGCGAAATAGAAAGCTGATTCTAGATTTAATTTTGGATTGGAGATGCTTAATGTGAGTCTGGAAGGAGAGTTTACAGTCTAACCAGACACGTAGGTATTTGTAGTTGTCCACATATTCTAAGTCAGAACCGTCCAGAGTAGTGATGCTGGATGAGCGGGCAAGTGCGGGCAGCGATCGGTTGAAGAGCATGTATTGAGTTTTACTTGCATTTAAGAGCAGTTGGAGGCAATGGAAGGAGAGCAGCAAGAGCGACATCATTGAATTATATACAGAGAAGAGAGTTGGCCTGAGAATTGAACCCTGTGGCACCCCCATTGAGACTGCCAGAGGTCCAGACAACGGGCCCTCTGATTTGACACACTGAACACCATCAGAGTAGTAGTTGGTGAACCAGGCGAGGCAGTCATTTGAGAAACCAATTCTGTTTAGTCTGCCGATAAGAATGTGGTGATTGACAGAGTCGAAAGCCTTGGCCAGGTCGATTAATACGGCTGTACAGTAATGTCTCTTATCGATGGCGGTTATGATATCGTTGAGGACCTTGAGCGTGGCTGAGTTGCACCCATGGCCAGCTCTGAATCCAGATTGCATAGCGGAAAAGGTACGGTGGGATTCGAAATGGTCGGTAATCTGTTTGTTAACTTGGCAATCGAAGACCTTAGAAAGGCAGAGTAGTGTAGATATAGATCTATAGCAGTTTGGGTCTAGAGTGTCTCCCCCTTTGAAGAGGGGGATGATCGCGGCAGCTTTCCAATTTGGGAATCTCAGACGATACGAAAGAGAGGTTGAACAGGCTCGTAATAGTGGTTGCAACAATTTTGGCAGATCATTTTCGAAAGAGAAGGTCCAGATTGTCTAGCCCGGCTGATTTGTAGGGGTCCAGATTGTGCAGCTCTTTCAGAACATCAGCTATCTGGGTTTGAGTGAAGGAGAAATGGGGGAGGCTTGGGCGAGTTGCTGTGGGGGGTGCCGGGCAGTTGACCGGGGTAGCCAGGTGGAAAGCATCCATAGAAAAATGCTTATTGAAATTCTCAATTATAGTGGATTTATTGGTGGTGACAGTGTTTCCTAGCCTCAGTGCAGTGGGCAGCTGGGAGGAGGTGCTCTTATTCTCCATGGACTTTAGTGTCGCAGAACTTTTTTGAGTTTGTGCTACAGGATGCAAATTTCTGTTTGAAATAGCTAGCCTTAGCTTTCCTAGCTTCCCTGAGAAGTTGCATATCACGGGGGCAATTCGATGCTAATGCAGTACACCACAGGATGTTTTTGTGCTGGTCAAGGGCAGTTAGGTCTGGAGTGAACCAAGGACTATATATGTTCCTGGTTCTACATTTTTTGAATGGCGCATGCTTATTTAAGATGGTGAGGAAGGCACTTTTAAAGAATAACCAGGCATCCTCTACTGACGGGATGAGGTCAATATCATTCCAGGATACCCTGGCCAGTTTGATTAGAAAGGCCTGCTCGCTGAAGTATTTTAGGGAGCGTTTGACAGTGAGGGGTGGTCGTTTGACCGCAGACCCATTACGGATGCAGGCAATGAGGCAGTGATCGCTGAGATCTTGGTTGAAAACAGCAGAGGTGTATTTGGAGGGCAGGTTGGTTAGGATGATATCTATGAGGGTGCCTGTGTTTACGGATTTCAGGTTGTACCTGGTAGGTTCATTGATAATTTGTGTGAGATTGAGGGCATCAAGCTTAGATTGTAGGATGGCCTGGGTGTTAAGCATGTACCAGTTTAGGTCACCTAGCAGCACGAGCTCTGACGATAGATGGGGGGCAATCAATTCACATATTGTGTCCAAGACACAGCAAGCGGCAACGGTGAGAGTCTTGTTTCTGGAAAGGTGGATTTTTGAAAGTAGAAGCTCGAATTGTGAATAAGCCCACTAGGCAATGTCATTTGTCATTATTTCCAGAATAATTAATAGGCAGACCTTTAGATGTTGCGCAATATTCTATCCTACCCAATTGCTCACAGTAGACTCGGTGCCCAATTCAAGGCACAAAAACAAGAACTCATTACCTTACTCTGTTAGATCTAACAAGACCCCTGTAAATCAAGCAGACAACAACATATCAATCTCAATTTGCTAGGGATATTATACTTAATGTGGACCCAGGCACAATTGTCTTCCCCGGCATAACTACTGAGACCCCAAAATATTCTGGACATTCCTCACGAACGCCTTTTTTCCAGCACTTGGGCGGTTGCATTGCATGTGCTATTGCAACAGCTGTTCAACAATTATTGGATCCTTCTTGGATCAGATGTATGAAAATATCACGAGTAATATTAAACCACTCGGCACCAAAGTGTTATGCTGGTGAATGAGGACCCAAAAGCGACTTAACAGAAACAGAGTCTTTATTCCAGTCTTTAACAAAAACGATACTCCTGGATATTATCTCAGGTAAAGTCAAAACAGGAAAACTGAAATCCTCTCGTCAGTAGAGAGGAACGACTGGAGACGCGACCACAGACTGCAGGTCGCTTCGGGAAGGCGCAGGCCGTAGCTGATATAGATACCTGCTCACACGCAGCATCTGAAGAAGGCAGAAACACGACAGGGCGGAACAAGGACACAGAACAGCAAACATCAAACAAGGATCCGACAAGGACAGAAGCGGAAAACAGAGGGAGAAATAGAGACTCTAATCAGAGGGCAAAATAGGGGACAGGTGTGAAAGAGTAAATGAGGTAGTTAGGAGAATGAGGAACAGCTGGGAGCAGGAACGGAACGATAGAGAGAGAGAGCGAGAGAGGGACAGAGGGAGGGAGAAAGAGAGGGATAGAAAGTGTCATGTTTTGTCATTTATTATCTTGTCTTGTCCCTGTGCTTCCCATTCTATTCGTTTCCCTCTGCTGGTCTTATTAGGTTCTTTCCCTCTTTCTATCCCTCTCTCTCCCCCTCCCTCTCTCACTCTCTCGCTCTCTCTTCTCTCTATCGTTCCGTTCCTGCTCCCAGCTGTTCCTATTCCCCTAATCAATCATTTAGTCTTCCCACACCTGTTCCCGATCCTTTCCCCTGATTAGAGTCCCTATTTCTTCCTTTGTGTTCCGTTCCTGTCCTGTCGGTTCCTTGTCTAGAATTCACCGTGCTGTGTTTGTGTATCGCCCTGTCGTGTCGTGTTTTCCTCAGATGCTGCGTGGTGAGCAGGTGTCTGAGTCTGTCTGGTTCAAGTGCCTTCCCGAGGCAACCTGCTGTTCACCTGCATGACAGAAGGAACCGACCAAGGAATGGACCCAGCGACTTCAGACGCTCGTTACACTGCCGTCGAGATCCAAGGAGCCATGCTCGGCAGACACGAGCAGGAATTGTCTGCTGCTCGCCATGCCGTGGAGAACCTGGCCGCTCAGGTTTCCGACCTCTCTGGACAGTTCCAGAGTCTACGTCTCGTGCCACCTGTTACTTCCTGGCCTGCCGAGCCTCCAGAACCTAGGGTTAATAACCCACCTTGCTACTCCGGGCAGCCCACTGAGTGCCGCTCCTTTCTCACGCAGTGTGAGATTGTGTTCTCTCTCCAACCCAACACATACTCTAGAGAGAGAGCTCGGGTTGCTTACGTCATTTCACTCCTTACTGGCCGGGCTCGAGAATGGGGCACAGCTATCTGGGAGGCAAGGGCTGATTGCTCTAACAAGTTCCAGAACTTTAAAGAGGAGATGATTCGGGTTTTTGACCGTTCAGTTTTTGGTAGGGAGGCTTCTAGGGCCCTGGCTTCCTTATGCCAAGGTGAACGGTCCATAACGGATTATTCTATTGAGTTTCGCACTCTTGCTGCCTCTAGTGAGTGGAACGAGCCGGCGCTGCTCGCTCGTTTTCTGGAGGGACTCCACGCAGTGGTTAAGGATGAGATTCTCTCCCGGGAGGTTCCTTCAGATGTGGACTCTTTGATTGCTCTCGCCATCCGCATAGAACGACGGGTAGATCTTCGTCACCGGGCTCGTGGAAGAGAGCTCGCATCAACGGTGTTTCCCTGCTCCGCATCGCACCCATCTCCCTCCTCTGGCTCAGAGACTGAGCCCATGCAGCTGGGAGGGATTCGCATCTCGACTAAGGAGAGGGAACGGAGGATCACCAACCGCCTGTGCCTCTATTGCGGAGTTGCTGGACATTTTGTTAATTCATGTCCAGTAAAAGCCAGAGCTCATCTGTAAGCGGAGGGCTACAGGTGAGCGCAACTACTCAAGTCTCTCCATCAAGATCCTGTACTACTTTGTCGGTCCATCTACGCTGGACCGGTTCGGGTGCTACATGTAGTGCCTTGATAGACTCTGGGGCTGAGGGTTGTTTCATGGACGAAGCATGGGTTCGGAAACATGACATTCCTTTCAGAGAGTTAGAGAAGCCTACGCCCATGTTCGCCTTAGATGGTAGTCATCTTCCCAGTATCAGATTTGAGACACTACCTTTAACCCTCACAGTATCTGGTAACCACAGTGAGACTATTTCTTTTTGATTTTCCGTTCACCGTTTACACCGGTTGTTTTGGGTCATCCCTGGCTAGTATGTCATAATCCTTCTATTAATTGGTCTAGTAATTCTATCCTATCCTGGAACGTTTCTTGTCATGTGAAGTGTTTAATGTCTGCCATCCCTCCCGTTTCTTCTGTCCCTACTTCTCAGGAGGAACCTGGCGATTTGACAGGAGTGCCGGAGGAATATCATGATCTGCGCACGGTCTTCAGTCGGTCCCGAGCCAACTCCCTTCCTCCTCACCGGTCGTATGATTGTAGTATTGATCTCCTTCCGGGGACCACTCCTCCTCGGGGTAGACTATACTCTCTGTCGGCTCCCGAACGTAAGGCTCTCGAGGATTATTTGTCTGTGTCTCTTGACGCCGGTACCATAGTGCCTTCTTCCTCTCCGGCCGGGGCGGGGTTCTTTTTTGTTAAGAAGAAGGACTGTACTCTGCGCCCCTGCGTGGATTATCGAGGGCTGAATGACATAACGGTTAAGAATCGTTATCCGCTTCCCCTTATGTCATCAGCCTTCGAGATTCTGCAGGGAGCCAGGTGCTTTACTAAGTTGGACCTTCGTAACGCTTACCATCTCGTGCGCATCAGAGAGGGGGACGAGTGGAAAACGGCGTTTAACACTCCGTTAGGGCATTTTGAGTACCGGGTTCTGCCGTTCGGTCTCGCCAATGCGCCAGCTGTTTTTCAGGCATTAGTTAATGATGTTCTGAGAGACATGCTGAACATCTTTGTTTTTGTCTATCTTGACGATATCCTGATTTTTTCTCCGTCACTCGAGATTCATGTTCAGCACGTTCGACGTGTCCTACAGCGCCTTTTAGAGAATTGTCTCTACGTAAAGGCTGAGAAGTGCTCTTTTCATGTCTCCTCCGTTACTTTTCTCGGTTCCGTTATTTCCGCTGAAGGCATTCAGATGGATTCCGCTAAGGTCCAAGCTGTCAGTGATTGGCCCGTTCCAAGGTCACGTGTCGAGTTGCAGCGCTTTTTAGGTTTCGCTAATTTCTATCGGCGTTTCATTCGTAATTTCGGTCAAGTTGCTGCCCCTCTCACAGCTCTTACTTCTGTCAAGACGTGTTTTAAGTGGTCCGGTTCCGCCCAGGGAGCTTTTGATCTTCTAAAGGAACGTTTTACGTCCGCTCCTATCCTCGTTACTCCTGACGTCACTAGACAATTCATTGTCGAGGTTGACGCTTCAGAGGTAGGCGTGGGAGCCATTCTATCCCAGCGCTTCCAGTCTGACGATAAGGTTCATCCTTGCGCTTATTTTTCTCATCGCCTGTCGCCATCTGAGCGCAACTATGATGTGGGTAACCGTGAACTGCTCGCCATCCGCTTAGCCCTAGGCGAATGGCGACAGTGGTTGGAGGGGGCGACCGTTCCTTTTGTCGTTTGGACAGACCATAAGAACCTTGAGTACATCCGTTCTGCCAAACGACTTAATGCCCGTCAAGCTCGTTGGGCGTTGTTTTTCGCTCGTTTCGAGTTTGTGATTTCTTACCGTCCGGGTAGCAAGAACACCAAGCCTGATGCCTTATCCCGTCTGTTTAGTTCTTCTGTGGCTTCTACTGATCCCGAGGGGATTCTTCCTTATGGGCGTGTTGTCGGGTTAACAGTCTGGGGAATTGAAAGACAGGTTAAGCAAGCACTCACGCACACTGCGTCGCCGCGCGCTTGTCCTAGTAACCTCCTTTTCGTTCCTGTTTCCACTCGTCTGGCTGTTCTTCAGTGGGCTCACTCTGCCAAGTTAGCTGGTCATCCCGGTGTTCGAGGCACTCTTGCGTCTATTCGCCAGCGCTTTTGGTGGCCGACTCAGGAGCGTGACACGCGCCGTTTCGTGGCTGCTTGTTCGGACTGCGCGCAGACTAAGTCGGGTAACTCTCCTCCTGCCGGTCGTCTCAGACCGCTCCCCATTCCTTCTCGACCATGGTCTCACATCGCCCTAGACTTCATTACCGGTCTGCCTTTGTCTGCGGGGAAGACTGTGATTCTTACGGTTGTCGATAGGTTCTCTAAGGCGGCACATTTATTCCCCTCGCTAAACTTCCTTCCGCTAAGGAGACGGCACAAATCATTATCGAGAATGTATTCAGAATTCATGGCCTCCCGTTAGACGCCGTTTCAGACAGAGGCCCGCAATTCACGTCACAGTTTTGGAGGGAGTTCTGTCGTTTGATTGGTGCATCCGTCAGTCTCTCTTCCGGGTTTCATCCCCAGTCTAACGGGCAAGCAGAGAGGGCCAATCAGACGATTGGTCGCATACTACGCAGCCTTTCTTTCAGAAACCCTGCGTCTTGGGCAGAACAGCTCCCTGGGCAGAATACGCTCACAATTCGCTTCCTTCGTCTGCTACCGGTTTATCTCCGTTTCAGAGTAGTCTGGGTTACCAGCCTCCTCTGTTCTCATCCCAGCTTGCCGAGTCCAGCGTTCCCTCCGCTCAAGCGTTTGTCCAACGTTGTGAGCGCACCTGGAGGAGGGTGAGGTCTGCACTTTGCCGTTACAGGGCACAGACTGTGAGAGCCGCCAATAAACGCAGGATTAAGAGTCCAAGGTATTGTTGCGGCCAGAGAGTGTGGCTTTCCACTCGCAACCTTCCTCTTACGACAGCTTCTCGTAAGTTGACTCCGCGGTTCATTGGTCCGTTCCGTGTCTCCCAGGTCGTCAATCCTGTCGCTGTGCGACTGCTTCTTCCGCGACATCTTCGTCGCGTCCATCCTGTCTTCCATGTCTCCTGTGTTAAGCCCTTTCTTCGCACCCCCGTTCGTCTTCCCTCCCCCCTCCCGTCCTTGTCGAGAGCGCACCTATTTACAAGGTACATAAGATCATGGACATGCGTTCTCGGGGACGGGGTCACCAATACTTAGTGGATTGGGAGGGTTACGGTCCTGAGGAGAGGAGTTGGGTTCCGTCTCGGGACGTGCTGGACCGTTCACTCATTGATGATTTCCTCCGTTGCCGCCAGGATTCCTCCTCGAGTGCGCCAGGAGGCGCTCGGTGAGTGGGGGTACTGTCATGTTTTGTCATTTATTATCTTGTCTTGTCCCTGTGCTTCCCATTCTATTCGTTTCCCTCTGCTGGTCTTATTAGGTTCTTTCCCTCTTTCTATCCCTCTCTCTCCCCCTCCCTCTCTCACTCTCTCGCTCTCTCTTCTCTCTATCGTTCCGTTCCTGCTCCCAGCTGTTCCTATTCCCCTAATCAATCATTTAGTCTTCCCACACCTGTTCCCGATCCTTTCCCCTGATTAGAGTCCCTATTTCTTCCTTTGTGTTCCGTTCCTGTCCTGTCGGTTCCTTGTCTAGAATTCACCGTGCTGTGTTTGTGTATCGCCCTGTCGTGTCGTGTTTTCCTCAGATGCTGCGTGGTGAGCAGGTGTCTGAGTCTGTCTGGTTCAAGTGCCTTCCCGAGGCAACCTGCTGTTCACCTGCATGACAGAAAGAGGGAAAGAACCTAATAAGACCAGCAGAGGGAAACGAATAGAAGGGGAAGCACAGGGACAAGACATGACAATCAATGACAAAACATGACAGTACCCCCCCACTCACCGAGCGCCTCCTGGCGCACTCGAGGAGGAACCCTGGCGGCAACGGAGGAAATCATAGATCAACAAACGGTCCAGCACGTCCCGAGAAAGAACCCAACTCCTCTCCTCAGGACCGTAACGGGAGACGATGAAGAGGGAATCAAGGGCTATTACGCTTATAAAAATGAGACACGGGTAGAGAACTGTAAGCGTTAGAGCAATCAGGACCAAACAGGCCAGGAGAGTAACAACTAGGGACAGACTAAGACACAGCAAGGCTAAGACCAGGAACAGGAGAGAGGCGGTGGCTGTGGACAGACTGAGACACAGCAAGGCCAGGAGCAGAAGCAGAAAAAAAGTTACCGGACTTATTCTGCGCGCAGTCCGAACAAGCAGCCACGAAACGGCGCGTGTCACGCTCCTGAGTAGGCCACCAAAACCGCTGGCGAATAGAAGCAAGCGTACCCCGAACGTCGGGGTGGCCAGCTAACTTGGCAGAGTGAGCCCACTGAAGAACAGCCAGACGAGTAGAGACAGGAACGAAAAGAAGGTTACTAGGACAAGCGCGCGGCGACGGAGTGTGAGTGAGTGCTTGCTTGACCCGTCTCTCAATTCCCCAGACATTCAACCCGACAACACGCCCCTCAGGGAGAATCCCCTCGGTGTCGGTAGACGCTACAGAAGAACTGAAGAGACGGGATAAAGCATCAGGCTTGGTGTTCTTAGTACCCGGGCGATAAGAAATCACGAACTCGAAACGAGCGAAAAACAACGCCCAACGAGCTTGACGCGCATTGAGTCGTTTGGCAGAACGGATGTACTCAAGGTTCTTTTGGTCAGTCCAAACGACAAAAGGAACGGTCGCCCCCTCCAACCACTGTCGCCATTCGCCTAGGGCTAAACGGATGGCGAACAGTTCGCGGTTAGCCAGATCATAGTTACGTTCCGACGGCGACAGGTGATGAGAAAAATACGCGCAAGGGTGGACCCCATCGTCAGTATGGGTTGCGCTGGGACAGAATGGCTCCCACGCCCACCCCCAACGCGTCTACCTCGACAATGAACTGTTTAGTGACGTCAGGTGCAACAAGGCTAGGAGCGGATGCAAAACGCTTCTTGAGGAGATCAGTACAACAATCATACGACCGGTGAGGAGGAAGGGAGGTGGCTCTAGACCGACTGAAGACCGTGCGCAGATCATGATATTCCTCCGGCCCTCCTGTCAAATCACCAGGTTCCTCCTGTGAAGAGGGAGCAGAAGAAACAGGAGGAATAGCAGACATTAAACATTTCACATGACAAGAAACGTTCCAGGAAAGGATAGAATTACTAGACCAATCAAAAGAAGGATTATGACACACTAGCCAGGGATGACCCAAAACAACAGGTGTAAAAGGTGAACAAAAAATCAAAAAAGAAATGGTCTCACTATGGTTACCAGATACTGTGAGGGTTAAAGGTAGTGTTTCACATAATATACTGGGGAGAGGACTACCATCCAAGGCAAACATGACCGTGGGCTCCCCCTAACTGTCTGAGAGGAATGTCATGTTCCCGAGCCCAGGCTTCGTCCATAAAACAGCCCTCCGCCCCAGAGTCTATTAATGCACTGCAGGAAGCTGCCGATCCGGTCCAGCGTAGATGGACCGGCAAGGTAGTACAGGTACTTGACGGAGAGGACAGAGTAGTAGCGCTTATCAGTCGCCCTCCGCTTACTGATGAGCTCTGGCCTTTTACTGGACATGAAATGACAAAATGACCAGCGGAACTGCAATAGAGACAGAGGCGGTTGGTGATTCTCCGTTCCCTCTACTTAGTCGAGATGCGAATACCCCCCAGCTGCATGGGCTCAACACCTGAGTCAGTGGGGAAAGATGGTAGTGTCGGGGAGAGGGGGGACACAGTTAACGCGAGCTCTCTTCCATGAGCTCGGTGACGAAGATCTACCCGTCGTTCAATGCGAATAGCGAGTTCAATCAAAAAATAATCCACGCTGGATGGAACCTCCCGGGAGAGAATCTCATCCTTAACCTTAGCGTGGAGTCCCTCCAGAAAACGAGCGAGCAACGCCTGCTCGTTCCAGTTACTGGAGGCAGCAAGAGTGCGAAACTCTATAGAGTAATCCGTTATGGATCGATTACCTTGACATAGGGAAGACAGGGACCAGGAAGCTTCTTTCCCAAAAACAGAACGATCAAAAACCCGTATCATCTCCTCTTTAAAGTTCTGATACTCGTTAGTACACTCAGCCCTTGCCTCCCAGATAGCTGTGCCCCACACCCGAGCCCGTCCAGTAAGGAGTGATATGACGTAGGCGATCCGAGCAATACCCCTGGAGTACGTGTGGGGCTGGAGAGAGAACACTATATCACACTGGGTAAGGAACGAGCGACATTCAGTAGGCTCCCCAGAGTAGCACGGTGGGTTATTAATTCTGGGCTCCGGAGACCCGGAAGCCCAGGAGGTAACCGGTGGATGGAGGCGGAGATTGTGAATCTCCTCCGAGAGGCCGGAGACTTGGGCGGCCAGGGTCTCAACGGCATGTCGAGCAGCAGACAATTCCTGTTCGTGTCTTCCTAGCATCGCTCCCTGGAACTCGACAGCAGAGTAGAGAGAATCCGTAGTCGCTGGGTCCATTATTGGTCGGATCCTTCTGTTATGCTGGTGAATGAGGACCCAAAAGCGACTTAACAGAAACAGAGTCTTTATTCCAGTCTTTAACAAAAACGATACTCCTGGATATTATCTCAGGTAAAGTCAAAACAGGAAAACTGAAATCCTCTCGTCAGTAGAGAGGAACGACTGGAGACGCGACCACAGACTGCAGGTCGCTTCGGGAAGGCGCAGGCCGTAGCTGATATGGATACCTGCTCACACGCAGCATCTGAAGAAGGCAGAAACACGACAGGGCGGAACAAGGACACAGAACAGCAAACATCAAACAAGGATCCGACAAGGACAGAAGCGGAAAACAGAGGGAGAAATAGGGACTCTAATCAGAGGGCAAAATAGGGGACAGGTGTGAAAGAGTAAATGAGGTAGTTAGGAGAATGAGGAACAGCTGGGAGCAGGAACGGAACGATAGAGAGAGAGAGCGAGAGAGGGAGAGAGGGAGGGGGAGAGAGAGGGATAGAAAGAGGGAAAGAACCTAATAAGACCAGCAGAGGGAAACGAATAGAAGGGGAAGCACAGGGACAAGACATGACAATCAATGACAAAACATGACACAAAGTAACATCTAACAAGAATTATTGAACCACGTTCAACCACGTTCATTCAGGTTTTAAGAATCAAGGTGAGGTGACTCTTTCGGGTTAAAAGCATTCGATTTTCCAAATACATTTATTATTTTGGATTTGTGGACATAAAAACTGGTTTCATAACATAAGGACACATATTATGTAGTTACACTGCATTTCTGGTCCAATTTACCTGATGAATGCTTTTTTGATTTAAATGCCAGGACAGAAAAGTAATGTTTTGTCACGTGATTTTGGACAAATCCGTCAAGACACCAAACATGCATGATAACATATTTGAAATCAACTTGTGAATTTTATTGAATATATCTATGATCCCCTTATATCTTAATGAAATTAAATAGATTGGCAGATTATTATCAATTACTTATCAAAAGCTGTAACAAGTTAGCCAGTGTTGGAAATCCTCACTGGTACCCTAGTTTCTAGAAAGGCCCATATAGAGAGAAGTGCCATACGGGGCACAATCTTACAATGTTGCAGTCCAGAAATGAGAGCTTTTACCATCTGTCAAAAGCCTGAGCCTCTGATGGAAACAGAATGGTCATCAACACATGCTTCAGCATCTCTCCCCCCACACCCTCGCTCTCTAGGAGGATTTGTGTGCCCAGGTCATATATGTGTATCGAAAGGATCCCACCCTGGTCACCAATGTAACCAACTTATGTAGAGAGAGAAGTGCCTTAGCAGAATGCATTTTTAAGATTTTGTGGTCCAGAGACGAGAACTCTACTATCTACTGCAAAAAGCCTGGGCTCCTGACGGGGACAATATAATTCTCATTCGTGCATGTTACAATAGTAAAAGCACCTGTTTTATACCTCATCAAACCGATCCTATATTGAATTTAGTCTACAAGATGTAGTATCTGTAGTTGATGCTCTTCAACTCTAAAATGCACGAGACTGTGTAAGAAAAAAAATCCACAAAGAAAAGACAACAGGGAAATGCGTATGGAATCGTAATGTCTAATAGTGACCACAGGGCTAGTTCAAACTGCAGTAGGATGGTTCTCCTCACAGTTGAGTGATTCAGCTGATCCCATGCTTGGTGGATAGCACTTGGTTGATCTCTGGGTGCAGGACACAGGAGAGGAGACCTGAATAGTGCATGGAGGCAAAAGTGAATCAAAGAAATCATCACTGCAAAGGATTGTAGATTGAGCTACAAATGAACATCCTGACAGTTAAATTATAACAACTAATACACTAGAATAGGGATAGAGGTAGGGTGCTCCAACTAGGCCTGTTGACAGGGATGGTATCACATTTCTATAACTAAGTAGAGTAAATATAAATTAATTTAAGTGATAGGAATTTTCGGTTGGAGTTCTCTCAGGAGCTGTCACCAGCTGTGTTTTTGTATTGTCCTTAGGTACGGAGAACGTGATTGGCAGACATGATCAACAGAGACGGTACCTGTATAGTGCACAGGTTTGGATTGGTTTACTGTTTAGTACCTGGCATCTTTTGCCTGTCCAGCAAGCTTACATAAAAGTATTTTGAAAAAACTTTGCAAGAATTGACATTGTCAACAAACGGAAATGTGTTTAGAAGAAATAAATATACACAACATGTAAAAACCAGCTCCTTCCTCGCCAGACCGATCATCAGTATATATTTGTTGTCTTAAGGAGGAAGGTGTTACTGGCTTTGGTTTTCGATTTGGAAGTTGGTTCTATTTCGGTGTGGATGCGTACTGATTGAAATCATCCTTGTTGGCCAGGATGTGTTGCACCTGTCGCCTCGTTATTAGTCATTGTTTCGTTTAATAGTCATCAACTCTGCTGGCACAGCTGATATTTAAGAGCCCAGGGGGCATGAGAGATTTTGGTTGTTGGAAGAGCTAGACCAATGGTTCGGTCTCCCTCTAAAAGGTGCATAGCTGAAAAGGGGCAATTGGGTTGAATCTAGCCCATATTTCATCATTCTCAATGGGTCCTCAACATAAACACATCTAGTTCAAAACTACACCTACAAAGATGCAAACTACTAAATCATGGTTGGGCAACTCGTGCCCCCATCCCTAGAAAACACAGCTGATTAAACTAATTGTGTTCTAAATTGACGATCAAGATTAGTTGATTGGATGTTATTGGATGCAGGTGTGTTAGCTGAGACTGGTGCAAAAGTGTGAATTGGAACTCTACTGATGCACTCTTGCCAACAGCTCGCAGATACAGTGTAGGTATGGTCGGTATAGTGATGCGAGCCTACTAGACAAGCTTTTATGATCACTTCGAGGCAAGCAACTGTCATGACGTGCCCTGAGTGGAGGATCATAGCAGCCCCCCCCTCCTCTCTCCACAGTTTTATGACTTTACAACAGATCATAAATAAAAACTGCCATGCAATATTGAGTCTACCAGAACAAAGATCTTATCCCCAAAATGGGAGAACTAAACAATGTTTCTATTTTTGAGAATGTGGGAATGGTCTGTGGACACTTAAGGGACAGTTATGATGTGTGTCTTTCATTTGGTGATCTCATGAAGGGCAGGAAACACACAACTGTATCTCTGAAAGTTTACATTTCCCCGCTGTCAGGTTTACATCTAAACTTCTAAATAAGAGTATGGGTTTTCATGTTTTAAAAAATCTATGGCCACGCCCACGTGAGCATAGACATTACGTCGTCATCATGGAACTGCCCTTGTTTTACTCCAGAGTATTAAATCAACGTGTGATGAAACATTTCATGCCGAAGAGACCCACGGTAAGCCGGACGTCAGGAATTGTTAAGAAGTCAGAGAACGCCGGGACGTCGTCCCCACGCTGGGATGGCTACAATTCTATAGGCCATCAGAGACCATACAGCTGTAGTTTGGCTACATGGCTGGAAATGGTTCAACTCTTGAGACTATGAATCACTACAGAATAAGAGCAAATCTTAGATGTATAATTACTCGTCTGCAGCTTGAAATTACATAAGACTAGAACGAGAATACCGACAACCGCCGAAGCATCTATTCTATGACAATAGGTACTCTGAAGTGTCCATTCTAACCACCTACAACCACAAAAGACATTTTGACTTCTGGGAAAGTTAACCAGAGACTCTGATGAACTCTACAGGACAATCGAGTGTTTTCAATGGAGAGACAACAACGACATCCAGGCGTAAATATGTACATTGCAATTTCTTTCAGAATGAGTGGCCGTTCATGTGCAAAGGATTAGCATTTCAATTAATATAATTATAGACTGTGTGTAGTGAATCCATTTTGTCTTTCCCGCTCTTTCTCAGTCCCCACGCCTTTCCTTTGTCTACCAAGCCATCATATTGGCTTAGCCCACCAGGGTTTTTTCTATCATTGTTAGTAACCTATATCTGTTTGTTTGTGAAATATTTCTGTGATTTATTTAGTTATTTAGTAAATAAATAATTAATCCAAGTTGTATTTTGCTGATATATTATGGAAACTAGGGTTCGTGCAGATAACCAAGGATTTTATGACGTTAGGAAACTAATGAGGTAACAATTAATAATTAATTAATAGAATACTATTTGATCAGATATTAAAGTATCTGAAGAGTTATTGAACATTTTCCATGGTGCCCCGACTTCCTAGTTAATGTTTACATGATTAGTTTAATCATGTAATATTTAAACCTAGAGAACTGATTTGATATAAATAAGTCTTCACATTTAATGATAGTCCAGACACGACACAACACTGAAGCATGCATGAGAGCACCAGCTGTTACAGATGACTATGTGATCACGCTCTCTGTATCTAATGTGAGCAAGACATTTAAACAGATCACATTCACAAGGCCGCGGGGCCAAACAGATTACCAGGGTGTGTACTTCACTGTTATCTCTCTGACGGTGGCTGTAATACCCACATGTTTCAAGCAGACCACCATAGTCCCTGTGCCCTAGAATGCAATTTTAACCTGCCTAAATGACTACTGCCCTGTAGCATTCATGTCGGTAGCCATGAAGAGCTTTGAAAGAATGTTCATAGCCCACATCAAAACCATCATCCTGGAAACCCTAGACCCACTCCAATTCGCATACTGTCCCAACAGATCCACAGATAACGCAATCTCAATCGCACTCCACACAACCCTTTCCCACCTGGACAAAAGGAACACCTATGTGAGAATGCTGTTCATTGACTACAGCTCAGCATTCAACACCATAGTGCCCACAAAGCTCTTCACTAAGCTAAGGACCCTGGGACTAAACACCTCCTTCTGCAACTGGATCCTGCACTTCCTGACGGGCCGCCCCCAAGTGGTAAGGGTAGGCAACAACACATCCACCACCCTGATCCTCAACACAGAGGAGCCCCTCAGGAGTGCGTGCTTATTCCCCTCCTGTACTCCCAGTTCACCCACGACTGCGTGGCCACGTACGACTCCAACACCATCATTAAGTTTGCTGATGACACAACAGTCGTAGGCCTGATCACCGACAATGAGACAGCCTATAGGGAGGAGGTCAGAGACCTGGCAGTGTGGTGCCAGGACAACAACGTCTCTCTCAATGTGAGAAAGACAAAGGAGATGATCATGAACTACAGAAAAAGGCGGGCCAAACATGCCCCCAATAACACCGACTGGGCTTTATTGAAGCGTGTCGAGAGTTTCAAGTTCCTTGGTGTCCACATCAGCAAACTATCATGGTCCAAACACACAAAGACAGTTGAAGAGGGCACGACAACACCTTTTCCCCCTTAGAAGACTGAAAAGATTTCGCTTGGGTCCCCAGATCCTCAAGACGTTCTACAGCTGCACCATCGAGAGCATCCTGAGCAGTTGCATCACCGCCTGGTAAGGCAACTGCTCGGCATCTGACCATAAGGCACTACAGAGGGTAGTGCGTACGGCCCAATACATCACTGGGGCCAAGCTTCCTGCCATCCAGAACCTATATACTAGGCGGAGTCAGAGGAAGGCCCTAAATATTGTCAAAGACTCCAGTCACCCAAGTCACAGAGTGTTCTCTCTGGTACCGCACGGCAAGCGGTACCAGAGCTCCTTAACAGCTTCTACACCGACGCTACAAGACTGCTGAACAATTAATCAAATGGCCACTTTTTACAATGCAGTTCAAGAAATAGAGTTAAGGGTTTGTAAGTAAGTATTTCACCTGTTGTATTCGGCGCATGTGACAAATCGACTTTTATTTGAATTTGATATAGTCTACATGATGAGATTAGGCCATTATGGATAAAGGAGTGAGATTATTTTTATTTGTCAAACGGCAACCAAGCATAGATCATCACCAGAATATCAGAATAAGACCCTCAATATTTATTGGAAAGGGGCATCAAGCCAATCACCGTGTGAAGTTCATCATTACTTATTTAATCTGGAGCCTAACAAACTGCATGCTTTACCGAGTCGTAGTGGGAGGACCACTGTCACGCCTTGGTCTTAGTATTTTGTGTTTTCTTTAATTATTTGTTCAGGCCAGGGTGTGACATGGGGTTATTATATTTTCGTATTGGGGTTTGTAGTATTTGGGATCGCGGCTGAGTAGGGGTGTTGTATAGGCTTGTCTGCCTGAGGCGGTTCTCAATCAGAGTCAGGTGATTCTCGTTGTCTCTGATTGGGAATCGTATTTAGGTAGCCGGGGTTTCACTGTGTATTTCGTGGGTGACTGTTCCTGTCTCTGTGTAGTTTCACGTCGTTTCACATCGTTTGTTGTTTTGTATTTTGCAATAGTTATTTCATGTATCGCTTTCTTCATTAAAGACATGAGTAACCACCATGCTGCATTTCGGTCCGACTCTCTTTCTACAAACGAAGAACGACGTTACAGAATCACCCACCACACTCGGACCGAGCAGCGTGTTAACAGGCAGCAGCGAAGGGAGGACGTTATGGACAGCAAAGGCATGGAGTATACGACGTGGGAAGAAATAGACAGGTGGGCGGCCGACCCAGAGAGAATGCCGGAGCCCGCCTGGGATTCGCTGGAGTAGTGCGAAGAGGGCTATAGGCGAATGGAGTCGAAAAGAAAGACACGGCGGTGCAGAGCTAAACCCGAAAGTCACCCCCAAATATTTATTGGAGGAGGGCTCAGGGAGAGAGTAGCAGAGTCAGGAGTCAGACCTGAGCCTACTCTCCCTGTTAATCGTGAGGAGCAGCGATATAAGGACTTCTGGTCTTGGGAGATGATATTAGACGGAAGAGGACCCTGGGCTCAGCCTGGAGAATATCGCCGTCCCAAGGAAGAACTAGAGGCGGCTAAAGCGGAGAGGCGCTGGTATGAGGAGGCAGCACGGCGACGCGGATGGAAGCCCGAAAAGCAGCCCAAAAAAATGATTTGGGGGAGGCTTAAAGGGAGTATGGCTATGCCAGGTAGGAGACCTGCGCAAACTCCCTGTGCTTACCGGTGGGCTAGAGAGACCGGGCAGACACCGTGTTATGCTATTGAGCGCACAGTGTTTCCAGTGCGGGTGCATAGCCCGGTGCGGTTCATACCAGCCCTTCGTATTGGCCGGGCTAGAGTGGGCATCGAGCCAGGTAAGCTTGGGCAGGCTCGGTGCTCAAGAGCTCCAGTGCGCCTGCACGGTCCGGTCTATCCAGAGCCACCTCCACACACCAGTCCTCCGGTAGCAGCTCCCCGCACCAGGCTTCCTGTGCATGTCCTCGCTCCAGTATCACCAGTGCCAGCACCACGCATCAGGCCTACAGTGCGCCTCGCCTCTCCTGTGCTGTCGGAGTCTCCCGCCTCTCCAGCGCTGTCGGAGCCTTTCTCCTCTCCTGCGCTACCGGAATCTCCTGTCTATTCAGCGCTATCAGAGCCTTCCTTCCCTCCTGCGCTGTTGGAGTCTCCCGCCTGTTCAGCACTATCAGAGCCTTCCTCCTCTACAGTGCTGCCGGAGCCTCCTGCCTGTTCAGAGCAGCCTGAGCTGCCAGTCTGCAAAGAGCTGCCAGTCTGCAAGGAGCTGTCAGTCTGCAAGGAGCTGCCAGTCTGCAGGGTGCTGTCAGCCTGCATGGAGCAGTCAGAGCTGTCAGTCTGCAAGGAGCTGTCAGCCTGCATAGAGCAGCTAGATCCGCCAGTCAGCCATGATCTTCTAGATCTGCCAGTCAACCAGATTCTTCCAGATCTGCCAGTCAACCAGTCTCTTCCTGATCTGCCAGTCAACCAGTCTCTTCCAGATCTGCCAGTCAACCAGTCTCTTCCAGATCTGCCAGTCAACCAGTCTCTTCCAGATCTGCTAGTCAACCAGAATCTTCCAGATCCGCCAGCCAGCCAGGATCTACCGGAGCCTACTACCTGCCTGAGCTTCATCTCAATACTGGGCTTCCTCTCGGTACTGGGCTTCCTCTCGGTACTGGGCTTCCTCTCGGTACTGGGCTTCCTCTCGGTACTGGGCTTTCTCTCAGTACTGGGCTTCCACTCAGTTCCGGGCTGCCCCTCAGTTCCGAGCTGCCCCTCAGTCCCGAGCTGCCCCTCAGTCCCGAGCTGCCCCTCAGTCCCGAGATGCCCCTCAGTCAGGAGCTGCTCCTCAGTTCTGTGGGGTTCTGGGTGAGGACTATTAGGCCATGGTCGGCGGCGAGGGTGGATTATCACAGGACGCGAAGGGGAGGAACTAGGACATTAGTGGAGTGGGGTCCACGTCCCGAGCCGGAACCGCCACCATGGACAGACGCCCACCCGGACCCTCCCTATGGTTTTGAGGTGCGTCCGGGAGTCCGCACCTTAGGGGGGGGGGTGTTCTGTCACGCCTTGGTCTTAGTATTTTGTGTTTTCTTTAATTATTATTATTTGTTCAGGCCAGGGTGTGATATGGGGTTATTCTATTTTCGTATTGGGGTTTGTAGTATTTGGGATCGCGGCTGAGTAGGGGTGTTGTATAGGCTTGGCTGCCTGAGGCGGTTCTCAATCAGAGTCAGGTGATTCTCGTTGTCTCTGATTGGGAACCAAATTTAGGTAGCCGGGGTTTCACTGTGTATTTCGTGGGTGACTGTTCTTGTCTCTGTGTAGTTTCACCAGATAGGCTGTAATTAGATTTCACGTTCCGTTTGTTGTTTTGTATTTTGTAATAGTTATTTCATGTATCACTTTCTTCATTAAAGACATGAGTAACCACCATGCTGCATTTCGGTCCGACTCTCTTTCTACAAACGAAGAACGACGTTACAACCACACAACATATTTATTTGATTAACTTTTATTTAATCGGGGGAGCCCAATTGAGACCAGGATCTCATTTTCAATGGTGCCGTGGGACCATAAAGTAAATGAATGAGTACATTACATTAGAACATCACTAACATCACAGCCATAATAAACACATGATTAAATCAATCAAATCTAAACAATTGCACACTTCGGTGAAATAATTTATCATCTGAGGGAATCCAAATGTAATGAATTTTATAAATTATACCAAAAATGTGGAGCGTGAAAACGAAAAGCGGATTTATCTAATTCCGTGGAGACCCAAGGAATCTGAAGAGTTAAGAAATTATGTGAACATGCTTGGTGTCTCATTCTTTTATATGTTAGCTACGAAGCTTGTGTGGTAGGGTTTTGTAAACAAAAAGGGGGTAATTCATTGATCTACGGGACTTTACTGAGGAGCAGCCAACCTTTTGATACAGGATGCAGTGGTGAGTATTAAAACTGTCAGCAGTGATAAAACGAACAGCACTGTGGTAGACGGCATCCAAAGGTTTAAGAGTAGTGTGTCACGACTTCTACCGAAGTCGATGCCTCTCCTTGTTCGGGCGGTGCTCGGCGGTCGACGTCACCGGTCTTCTAGCCATCATTGATCCATTTTTCATTTTCCATTGGTTTTGTCTTGTCTTCCTACACACCTGGTTTCAATCCCATTAATTACCTGTTGTGTATTTACCCCTCTGTTTCCCCTCATGTCTTTGTCAGAGATTGTTTGTATTGGTGTGCGACGGGTTCTCGTACCCACTTTGTTTATTTATTCATGGTTTTGGAGATATGTTTTTTGAAGTTATTAAACTACTCCATTTCACCAAGATCGATTCTCCTGCGCCTGACTTCCTTGCAACCGATACACACTCCTATGACATAGTGGCGGCTGCAATCAAGAACTGCTGCTTCCTGTAAAATCTGCTTCTTCCTATTTTGAGAGAGGCAAGAGCTATTTCTAAAAAAGAAGCGGGAACCCGATCAATGGGAGAACCATCCAATGAATAAATGTCTATCTGAAACATTATTGCGTGAACTAGAGAACAATATATATTCAGTCTTGCTCGCATTTAGTACACATTTTAAACGAACCAGGTGTCACGCCCTGACCTTAGAGATTTTTATGTCTCTATTTTGGTTTGGTCAGGGTGTGATTTGGATGGGCATTCTATGTTCCATTTTCTATGTTTTTGTATTTCTTTGTTTTGGCCGGGTATGGTTCTCAATCAGGGACAGCTGTCTATCGTTGTCTCTGATTGGGAACCATATGGGAACCATACTTAGGTAGCTTTTTCCCCACAGGATTTTTATGGGTAGTTATTTTTTGTTTTGTGTTTCTGCACCTGACAGGACTGTTTCGGTTTTCGTTCATTTGTTATTTTTGTGATTTAGTGTTCAGTTGAAATAAAAGTATGAACACTTACCACGCTGCGCTTTGGTCCACACCTTCTTCAACAGATCGTTACACCAGGGCTTTCTGTAAGGTAACGAGGTCAGATTGCCACTCTAACATAGCCTGGTCAACAGTTGGGGCAATGCCATACATAAGTGTCATCTGCATACAGATGAATATTACAGTTAACAGACAGACCAATATTATTTATAAACAGTAAAGAGAATAGGTCCCAGCAACAACCCCTGCAGTAATGCCAGAGGCGGGTGTTAGGCCCAAAACGAAGTTGAGGGCTGGCAAACAGTGCCAATTTATCCTCCAAATACCGGGCATCAAGGGCATTATTACTTTTATACAACGGGTTACCAACATATTCAAATAACAATTGACATATTTTCAGTATTTTATTTTGATACATTTATTCATACTAATTCAACCTTACAAGAGATATAGTCCCAACACAAATCTAGGGTTGCTACCCAAGCCAGCTGGTCGTGCGTTCTATTGGTTCCATTGCCATACTGGCTGGCAACATTCTTTTCTCTTGCTTGCTAGCTAGCCAACTACAGTTAACTTACAGTCACGTCATTTTAACCAGAATAACAGCAAAGTAGCCACATTTGCATTTGTTTAAGCTGTTTTCTAGTGACATTTATTTGGATACATCAATAACCATGAGTTAATGAGGTGTGATTCCGCCTGGTATAGAAAATGTGCTCACTCGTCAGGACACTTGTTCAGAGGAACTAGCCAACAACACAATCACTTCAAACTGAATCTGGAAAGACTGCAAACTAGCTGCACTTTGTTCCTTTTGACCTTTTTTCAATTGACATTTCTTTGTATATATCCATAAAAAGGATGCCAGCTGATTCATGATTTCGACTTGTTGAGAAACGCTGCCTGCCTGTCTGTCTCCTCCCGACTCCCGACATGTTCATTTCTATAGGACAGCAGGATATCACATTTGAATATTGAAACAATGTTGCAAATGTCAGTGAGACAGACAGGGTTTATACAAGAAATGTGAGATAGTGCAGATCAAGTTTATGAAGTGCCTGGCTGGGCAGATGAGTCAGTGGATTGCGCAGTCAGATGGAACAGACTAAATAGGCATTTTAACATCATAGAGTTAGCCGGTGGTAACTTGTGGAATAGACACCAGCTAGAATGCGATTATAACCAATCAGCATTCAGGATTAGACCCACCCATTGTATAATATATCAATATCTATGTATAAAAGCGTTTCCACCACTTTCTCGCCTAATTAATTTTAATCGACACGAAAAGATCACCTTGTCTAGAGTATTTTGTTTGTCGACATTTGGAAAGTTGACTGGCAGATTTGCTGTTTCCATCATGCCTGCCGTGACATTATTTATCCAACATACTTTACTTTCATAAAAAGAATGGAAACCTGGTTAATGACAACCCTATCTTCAGAAAGACAGAGCAACAGCTTGATAAAAATGGGAGCTGTGTCTGTGAAAGGGCCCCTAAAAGAGGGTGATGAAGGCCCTTACTAAAATGCCAGTCTGAGTCTCCGGAGGGCTCATTGGTCCTCTAATATCAGCCTCCTGCAGACAGAGTCAATTAGAAACCAACGCAGGCATCAGGCACTCTGTTAGGTCAAACATCACATTTAGATTATAATTGCAACAAAATTAAATCCTGTCTTCCTGTGCTATTCAGTCACAAAAAAAGTTAATTTTGTGTGGCGAAAAATAATCACCCACCTCTTGAATACACATTTGCCGAGTGTGCTATCAACTCAAATGCCTTAGCATGCGCACTGAATTGATATTGATTTCTGTGTTGTGCTTTATCTAGTTTTACTACAGTGCCGTAGTTGTAGACTCGGTGACGGGGCTTAAAATTAAATTAAAACTGATAGCGGATCGCTTAGAACAGAACTAATTAAAACCTCTCCCAATGCGAAACAAAGTCTTTGTTATCTCATAAAGAATATTTAGTTACTGTCTGTCTGCACTCTCTCAATTTCACAATGTTGTTGCAACACTTTAACATTGGCCTGTTGAGACGTCATCTATTGAACAATACCACATTGGAAAAAGATTAAATAGTCTACCAGGCAGCCCTCAGAAGACATTAGAGAACTTGTTAATTAGGTAGGAAGGTTATTGTTGTAATCAATGTTTCATGACTGGAGAATAATAACATATGTTCTATTCAGCCACATTGCTGATATTAAAGCTTATCATATGGATGGTAGGCTCTTGGTCTTGCTTTTGAAGCGCTTTTGAAGCACTTTGTAGTGATACTTCTGTATCTTCTGCTCCTCTCTTGTTGATGCACATCTGTCTGTTATTCTCTGCTATAAAAATTAGCATTTTCACTTGCTTCTACTGAAGTTAATTGATCAATAAATCCAAGGTTAAAGTGAAAACATATCATTCTGTACAACCTCATAATGAAAGAAATTCAGACATGTACACCTTTTCTATAATGGCATGGTTGCTATGGTAGCTGCTTGTGAAAATGTAGTGTAGTGAATGTCAAAAATACTGCACTCACTTCCAAAGCGGGCATCACAACTCACTATCCCCCCCTGGTGTTGGTAGGCCAAAGCAGCAGCATCATCACTTAAGTACAGACTCCTGTCTGAGCCAAGCCTTCCCACTTGTAATGTTAGCAAATGTCATTGACTTTGTAATTAGCTCACTGGCTCAATAGGCCGAGCTGAGCCTGGTGTTCTGTTCACCTGGTGGTTTCCATGGCAACTCCGTCATGAGTCGTCGGTTTTCAGGGGAACGGAAACACTTTAGAAAGTAAAGCTAAGCAACGAGATGTATTTCATCCACTAATACTAAACATGTGCATGTAATATTTATTTTTAGTATTTTGATCTTGAAAGATTACTTGAGCTAAGGGCGCCATTTTAAATTGACATAATAATTACTGAAGCCAATGCGGTATTGGTAGGAGTGAGAAAATGGTCTGTGGTATTGAGTTGTGGTGCAGAGAGTGAATCAAAGAATGAGCAGCGGACGGCAAAGGTGGCAACAAGAAATTCAAATGTGAAACGGTTTAGCCCCAGACTGTACAAATTGCTTCAAAAACAGTCCTTGTGTAAGATACCATCAGCTACACAATGACCCACAAAACTAGAAAAAGTGTATCCAGGTCCGGAAGAGGAAGGATATGACATATAGGCAGGGCCTGCAGTCAGCACTTCGTCGAGGAGAGCTTTGCTGTGTAGACTTGTTTACATGCTGCTGTGCGTTTTGTTGCTAACCTTACTTTGCTACCGGCCAACTTTACGGTTTTTACTTTTAAATTACCGTTTATATTTTTTGTTTTTCCTTCGCTCAACTTTTTCCATTCAACTTTTTCACTCCGGATGCTTGATCTGGACGTGGTTCGTCAGGACCTCCACCAGCCGAAGCTAAGTAGGAACATTAACATGATACCTTCTGATTGCGGTTGCTGTACTCATAATATACAGGTGAATGATCGCCTTACGGCGAGGATAGCTATGCTACAAGCCCAGCTTCAGACGCAATCGTTAGGCAAGGGTAATTTTAAGTGTAGGAAAGGATGAAACAGCGTCTGTGCCACCAGTAAGTACAGATAGTAGTATAAATCCCCTCGCACAGTCCCCGCAGCCGGACAACTTTCTCATGGCTTCTGGAAGGAAATGCTGTAGGAATGCTCAACCGGTGTCGCTCATTCATCCGACAGAAACTTTCAACCAGTTCTCCCCATTAAGAAGCGAGTTGGAGTCAGAGGCCAAGCCTTCTCTGGTCTCTACTCCTCCCGTTACGGGGTCTGAGACGGCGAAGCCTCCCACCATTAGCTCTGACAAATTGAAAACCCTAGTCATTGGCGACTCCATTACCCACAGGATTAGACTTAAAACTAATCATCCAGCGATCATACACTGTTTACCAGGGGGCAGGGCTACCAACATTAAGGCTAATCTGAAGATGGTGCTGGCTAAAGCTAAAACTGCCGAATGTAGAGAATATAGGGATATTATCCACGTCGGCACCAACGATTACAGTCAGAGGTCACCAATCAGCTAGAAAGATGTGTCGGCATCGAGTTGTCTCTGCCCCCCCCCCCCCAGTTAGGGGGAGTGATGAGCTCTACAGAAGAGACTCACAACTCAATGGCTGGTTGAAAAATGTTTTCCACCCCTCCCAAAATATAGAATTTGTAGATAATTTGCCCTCTTTCTGGGACTCACCCACAAACAGGACCAAGCCTGGCCTGTTGAGGAGTGACGGACTCCATCCTAGCTGGAGGGGTGCTCTCATCTTATCTACAAACATAGACAGGGCTCTAACTCCCCTAGCTCCACAATGAGATAGGGTGCAGGCCAGGCAGCAGCCTGCCAGCTTAGTGGAGTCTGCCACTAGCACAGTCAGTGTAGTCAGCTCAGCTATCCCCATTGAGACCGTGTATGTGCCTCGACCTAGGTTGGGAAAAACTAAACATGGCGGTGTTCGCCTTAGCAAAATGAATTTACTGTGTTAAATGAGGCCTCAACTCCATGTTACACTAGTGACCATACCCCCCCACACATCCCACAAATGTGGAGGTGTTGCTAACATTTATGATAGCAAATTTCTATTTACAAAAAAGGTTTCCATATTTTAAGCTGCTAGTCATGAAATCTATGCAGCCTACTCAATCACTTTTTATAGCTACTGTTTACAGGCCTCCTGGGCCATATACAGCATTCCTCACTGAGTTCCCTGAATTCCTATCGGACCTTGTAGTCACAGCAGAAAATATTCTAGTTTTTGGTGACATTAATATTCACATGGAAAAGTCTACAGACCCACTCCAAAAGGCTTTCGGAGCCATCATTGACTCAGTGGGTTTTGTCCAACATGTCTCCGGACCTACTCACTGCCACAATCATATTATGGACCTAGTTTTGTCTTTCGGAATAAATGTTGTGGATCTTAATGTTTTTCCTCATAGTCCAGGATTATCGGACCACCATTTTATTACGCTTGCAATCGCAAAACAAATAATCTGCCCTTACCCCAACCAAGGATCATCAAAAGTTGTGCTATAAATTCTCGGACAACCCAAAGATTCCTAGATGCCCTTCCAGACTCCCTTAGCCTACTCAAGGAGGTCAGAGTACAAAAATCAGTTAAGCACCTAACTGAGGAGGTCAATTTAACCTATATCTCTTGACACATTGATGAAAGTGGCAGTAATAAAGCCTCTCTCATCTGTCCTCGTGCTCCTTGAATTTAGTGCTGCTTTTGATACCATCGATCACCACATTCTTTTGGAGAGATTGGAAACCCAAATTGGTCTACACGGACAAGTTCTGGCCTGGTTTAGATCTTATCTGTCGGGAAAGATATCAGTTTGTCTCTGTGGATGGTTTGTCCTCTGACCAGTCAACTGTACATTTCGGTGTTCCTCAAGATTCCGTTTTAGGACCACCAAAAAAATGGATCATACTTCTCCAGTGCTATCCTCTCTACAATGGCTTCCTATTAAGGCAAGGGTTGATTTCAAGGTTTTACTGCTAACCTACAAAGCATTACATGGGCTTGCTCCTACCCATCTTTCCGATTTGGTCCTGCCGTACATACCTACACGTACACTATGGTCACAAGACGCAGGCCTCCTTACTGTCCCTAGAATTTCTAAGCATACAGCTGGAGGCAGGGCTTTCTCCTATAGAGCTCCATTTTTATGGAATGGTCTGCCTACCGATGTGAGAGACGCAGACTCTGTCTCAACCTTTAAGTCTTTATTGAAGACTCGTCTCTTCAGTAGGTCCTATGATTGAGTGTAGTCTGGCCCAGGATTGTGAAGGTGAACGGAAAGGCACTGGAGCAACGAACTGTCCTTGCTGTATCTGCCTGGCCGGTTCCCCTCTCTCCACTCGGATTCTCTGCCTCTAACCCTATTACAGGGGCTGAGTCACTGGCTTACTGGTGCTCTTCCATGCTGTCCCTATGAGGGGTGCATCACTAGAGTGGGTTGAGTCACTGACTTGATCTTCCTGTCCGGGTTGGCACCCCCCTCCCCCCTTGGGTTGTGTCATGGCAGAGATCTTTGTGGGCTACACTCGGCCTTGTCTCAGAATGGTAAGTTGGTGGTTGAAGATGTCCCTCTAGTGGCGTGGGGGCTGTACTTTCGAAAAGTGGTTGGGGTTATATCCTGCCTGTTTGGCCCTGTCCGGTGGTATCATTCAGAGGGGACCACAGTGTCTCCTGACCCCTCCTGTCTCAGCCTCCAGTATTTATGCTGCAATAGTTTGTGTCGTGGGACTAGGATCAGTCTGTTATATCTGGAGTATTTCTCCTGTCATATCCGGTGTCCTGTGTGAATTTAAGTATGCTCTCTCTATTTCTCTCTCTCTTTCTTTCTTTCTTTCTTTCTTTCTTTCTTTCTTTCTCTCTCTCTCTCAGAGGACCTGAGCCCTAGGACCATATTTCAGAACTACCTGGCCTGATGACTCCTTGCTGTTCCCAGTCCACCTGGCCGTGCTGCTGCTCCAGTTTCAACTGTTCTGCCTGTGGCTATGGAACGCTGAGGAGGAGATCCCAAATGGAAAGAAGTCAAACAAGTGTTTGTGAACCCCTCTGCTTGCCCCTCCCATCTTCAATATCTAGGGTTAGTGAGTAGGGGTTACTGACCAACCATTATAAACAACATTGATGAATTCAGAGTCAAGGTATGAACGGAGGAGGCAGTGCGAGTAAGTGAAGGTAAGCCGATATTGTCGGCAATATTGCACTTGTTGCAATATTGTCTAGGCTATTCAAGTCAAATGCACCGGTTGCAAAAAGTGTAGACCTTAATGTGAAATGCTTACTTACAAGCCCTTAACCAAAAGTTAAAAAAGAATGAAGAAAATATTTACCAAATAAACAAAAAATAATGAAAAGTAACAATAAAATAACAGTAACGAGGCTATATACAGGGGGTACCGGTACCGAGTCAATGTGCGGGGGTACAGGTTAGTCGAGGTAATTTGTACATGTAGGTACAGTAGGTGTGAAGTGACTATGCATAGATAATAAACAGCGAGTAGCTGCAGTGTACAAAACAGATGGAGGGGTTGTCAATGTAAATAGTCCGGTGGCCATTTGATTAATTGTTCAGCAGACTCATGGCATGAGGGTAGAAGCTGTTAAGGAGCCTTTTGGTCCTAGACTTCGCGCTCCGGTACTGCTTGCCGTCTATAATTTGGGTGACTGGAATCTCTGACACCGCCTATCATATAATAGTCCTGGATGGCAGGAAGGTTGGCCCCAGGGATGTACTGGGCCATATGCACTACCCTCTGTAGTGCTTACGGTCAGATGCCGAGCAGTTGCCATACCAGGCGGTGACGCAACCGGTCAGGATGCTCTTACTGGTGCAGTTGTAGGACTTTTTGAGGATCTGGGGACACATGCCAAATCTTTTCAGTCTCCTGCGGGGGGAAAGGTGTTGTCGTGCCTTTGCACGACTGTCTTGGTGTGTTTGGACCATGATAGTTCATTGGCGATGTGGACACCAAGGAACTTGAAACTCTCGACCCGCTCCACTACAACCCCGTCGATGTTAATGTGGGCCTGTTCGGCCTGCCTTTTCCTGTAGTCTACGATAATTTCCTTTGTCTTGCTCAAGAGAGGTTGTTGTACTGGAACCACACTGACAGGTCTCTGACCTACTCCCTATAGGCTGTCTCATCATTGTCGGTGATCAGTCCTTCCGCTAGCATTGCACAGGGTGACTTTGTTGCAACTCAGTTGAAGGAAACTAAATTGCGTTGCAAGTGCTTTGTGTAACTAAAACCCACAGCAACTAACGTTAGCAAGCAAATCAACAGCATCTAAAATTGCAACAAAGTTGCTCTGTGTTAACCTGTTATAAGCTAGCTTGATTCCACCTCAGATAGCTAGCTAACTAGTCAACTAGCAAATTATGCTGACAGCGTTTGTTTTGGCCTGCTGCAGCTAGCTAGCTGCCGTTAGCTGTCAAGAAGTTTTGCTAGCTAGCTAGCTACCTGGCTTTGTTAGCTCCACCTCAGATAGCTGGACTGATGGTAACAACATATGCTGAAGGATAAATGTCCCACCCTGTGTTTGCTCTGCTGTGTGGTGTACGCGTAACACATTTGCAACCGAGTCAACGTCAACTGATATATTTGGGTTGACGTAACAAAAGGGTGTTATCCTGAAATCAAAAGTTATCCCTGAAAATATTTTCATCCTAGAAGAGACCATGGAGAATGTGCTGTAGGAGCCGAAGGTGGTACACGCAAACCCCATGTAAGTGTGAGGCTATTTTACATTTCAAGGCACAATCTGTCATTCCTGAGGCCATTTTGAATTTAAATTGTAAGCTATATATGCAGTGATTGTTGAAGAAAATAGCTATAGCCTAATATATAGAAGCCTCATCGTGAGCTTAGTACTACTGCCTTTATTTTTTCCTACCAAGAGGAATAAATTGTTAATATTGCCTGCCAAACTGACCCCTGTGTTTCAGTGTCCTTCTGCTGCAGTTGAGAAGAGGACCACCAGGACCATCACTACAGAGCTGAAGGCCCTAACTAGACTGAGCTCACGTCCATCTGTAAACAACCAAGTCTGTCCCCTTTCTACCACAGATCATTGAGGAGCTGACTGAGAGCGAGAGTAAGGACCAGGACTCATAGTAGGAGTCTGCGAGAAGCAGCTCAGGATCATAATCGTCGCAGTGCGAGCCAGGAGTTTCTATCAAACAGTGTGTCAAAAATAAGAGAAATTGCACCCCATCGTGTCAGATTTGCTGGATGCTGTGCCAGAATAAATCACCTGAAAGGCTCACTTTCCCATGGACTCATTTTTGTTCTCGAATCCGCACGACATAAAACAATATAGAGGTAAGATAGATATCGATTTTGAGACACCATATGTAGTATATTCAGATTTTAGTATACACTTCATTTTAATGCAAAATTCCTGTTATTTTTTGATGATTTCTCGCAAAAACAAGGGGCTTATATTTTGAAAGCCTCTCACAAAACACACATTCATCCTCCCTGGTCATTATCTGAGCTGATACAGGCAGATCTATGTTTCTATTCTAGCCACAAGCACAAACTCTTCAAAATGGGGAAATGATCAGCTCAAACATGAAAGGTTTCAGGTTTATTGGCTCCTTAACTATTTCCTAACTACTAATACATTTTCAGAGCTACTGCTGCTCTCTGTAAATTCAGCCAACTTTGGGGAACACCAAAACTCTCTCCTACCAATGACACGACAATAGCAATATGGTGATTTAGTTACAGTTAGCTGGCTTACTAAAGCCTAGTGTTTCCCTTCCTCTTTAACATACCAGGTTGCTCAGGGAGGCTAAGGAGAAGCTAAGCAGAGTTAGACAGGAAAAGCTGGGGATTAGCGACAAAGCTAACATGAGGTAGAGTTATGGCTAGCTTCACACAGAGATGACTGAAAGTCTTCTGTGATTAGCTTGTTAAGTCAACCAAATTTGCGATGCAAAAACCTTTGTATTGATGTCAATTGAACATTTGTGTTAAATCACAAGATGATTTAAGTGGAGTTATGCAGGCGTATGTCAGGAGAAACTCAATTGGATTTCCTTGATTCCTCACGTCTTCTTCTCCATCCACAGTGCATTTGTTTAGAAGAAATGTGGAAACAAATGTGCTTGTATGAAATGACTCTAGCGCACATCAAGAAAATGGCTTTTGCAGATGTGGAATCCCAAAATACATCTGTAAATTGGTCAAAATAAATGTAGCTAGCTGTGTTAGAAATGTTATGGTTAAGTAGCATATTGTTTTATAAAGGTGTGCATGCTATTCTTATCCCAAAATACAACATTACATTACATTACATTTAAGTCATTTAGCAGACGCTCTTATCCAGAGCGACTTACAAATTGACAACAGCTGTTTCAAAGGGGGTGTGGCAGACTTCAAAACTCTTCCACGGTAGGATACACCTGATCATCTTTCATTCGCCTATAAAAGAAATATGACACTCTCTGACATATGGGGGGGTCATACTTGTGAACTTATTTTTTAAACCATGGTTTATTTCTCACTAATTTGACCAGGTTGGCCTGAGGACAACCAGCTGAACAGATAATCATATCTGGTAACAAATCAACCTATCAGTGTGACGTGGTGAGGTTAGACCCAGGTGTAGAGAAGAGACCAAAAGAGGAATCAGTGGTTAAGGATAAACATAAATACATTACTGAGAACCGGTAGCTGCAGGATCACAGTACACTAGAAGAAAATAACAGCTGCACAACTGTCAGCTGAATAACAAAAAACTCACTCAGAAAACAAACACTTGCACGCACACACCACAAACAATTCAAGCTTCTGCAAAGGACAACAGAAAACACACCTCTTTTAACAGGGAAATCATAACAGGTAAATAGGACACACCGGAGTGTCGTTAATGTCTATAGGACAGTCTGTGCAGCCCTCTGGTGAACCATGACAGTCAGACATTTAGAACCAACTTCTCTGATTTTAACAGCCTGTGTGGCATCGATATGAGTCATAAACATTTATTCTAGTGTCAAAATTGACTACAAAGTATATCTAGGATAAAGTCAGTCTCATCCAAAACACAGCTTGCCTTTGTTTTCAAGTCTGCATATGGATGCAACCAAAGCATGCACATTTCGCTCAGCAAATAGGAGTGAAAATGGGCTTCCATAAAGTTGGTGCAAACGTCCATTGCATTTCAACAATATTGCCAGATGGCTAGTAACAGATTACATCCAACACCCGTCAAACCACTATTGTTGGTGAGTAAGTTAGCTAAGAAGATAGCTGGTACTAGCTAGCAAGTAGCTACTTTTTGTTATAGAACATTATTTGATCATCCTAGCAAGCCAGGCTAGCTATGATAAATCAAATCAAATCAAATGTTATTTGTCACATACACATGGTTAGCAGATGTTAATGCGAGTGTAGTGAAATGCTTGTGCTTCTAGTTCCGACAATGCAGTAATAACCAACAAGTAATCTAACTAACAATTCCTAAACTACTGTCTTATACACAGTGTAAGGGGATAAAGAATATGTACATAAGGATATATGAATGAGTGATGGTACAGAGCAGCATAGGCAAGATACAGTAGATGGTATCGAGTACAGTATATACATATGAGATGAGTATGTAAACAAAGTGGCATAGTTAAAGTGGCTAGTGATACATGTATTACATAAGGATGCAGTCAATGATATAGAGTACAGTATATACGTATGCATATGAGATGAATAATGTAGGGTAAGTAACATTATATAAGGTAGCATTGTTTAAAGTGGCTAGTGATATATTTACATAATTTCCCATCAATTCCCATTATTAAAGTGGCTGGAGTTGAGTCAGTGTCAGTGTGTTGGCGGCAGCCACTCAATGTTAGTGGTGGCTGTTTAACAGTCTGATGGCCTTGAGATAGAAGCTGTTTTTCAGTCTCTCGGTCCCAGATTTGATGCACCTGTACTGACCTCGCCTTCTGGATGATAGCGGGGTGAACAGGCAGTGGCTCGGGTGGTTGATGTCCTTGATGATCTTTATGGCCTTCCTGTAACATCGGGTGGTGTAGGTGTCCTGGAGGGCAGGTAGTTTGCCCCCGGTGATGCGTTGTGCAGACCTCACTACCCTCTGGAGAGCCTTACGGTTGAGGGCGGAGCAGTTGCCGTACCAGGCGGTGATACAGCCCGCCAGGATGCTCTTGATTGTGCATCTGTAGAAGTTTGTGAGTGCTTTTGGTGACAAGCCGAATTTCTTCAGCCTCCTGAGGTTGAAGAGGTGCTGCTGCGCCTTCTTCACGATGCTGTCTGTGTGAGTGGACCAATTCAGTTTGTCTGTGATGTGTATGCCGAGGAACTTAAAACTTGCTACCCTCTCCACTACTGTTCCATCGATGTGGATAGGGGGGTGTTCCCTCTGCTGTTTCCTGAAGTCCACAATCATCTCCTTAGTTTTGTTGATGTTGAGTGTGAGGTTATTTTCCTGACACCACACTCCGAGGGCCCTCACCTCCTCCCTGTAGGCCGTCTCGTCGTTGTTGGTAATCAAGCCTACCACTGTTGTGTCGTCCGCAAACTTGATGATTGAGTTGGAGGCGTGCGTGGCCACGCAGTCGTGGGTTAACAGGGAGTACAGGAGAGGGCTCAGAACGCACCCTTGTGGGGCCCCAGTGTTGAGGATCAGCGGGGAGGAGATGTTGTTACCTACCCTCACCACCTGGGAGCGGCCCGTCAGGAAGTCCAGTACCCAGTTGCACAGGGCAGGGTCGAGACCCAGGGTCTCGAGCTTGATGACAAGCTTGGAGGGTACTATGGTGTTGAATGCCGAGCTGTAGTCGATGAACAGCATTCTCACATAGGTATTCCTCTTGTCCAGATGGGTTAGGGCAGTGTGCAGTGTGGTTGAGATTGCATCGTCTGTGGACATATTTGGGCGGTAAGCAAATTGGAGTGGGTCTAGGGTGTCAGGTAGGGTGGAGGTGATATGGTCCTTGACTAGTCTCTCAAAGCACTTCATGATGACGGAAGTGAGTGCTACGGGGCAGTAGTCGTTTAGCTCAGTTACCTTAGCTTTCTTGGGAACAGGAACAATGGTGGCCCTCTTGAAGCATGTGGGAACAGCAGACTGGTATAGGGATTGATTGATTATGTCCGTAAACACACCGGCCAGCTGGTCTGCGCATGCTCTGAGGACGCGGCTGGGGATGCCGTCTGGGCCTGCAGCCTTGCGAGGGTTTACACGTTTAAATGTCTTACTCACCTCGGCTGCAGTGAAGGAGAGACCGCATGTTTTCGTTGCAGGCCGTGTCAGTGGCACTGTATTGTCCTCAAAGCGGGCAAAAAAGTTATTTAGTCTGCCTGGGAGCAAGACATCCTGGTCCGTGACTGGGCTGGATTTCTTCCTGTAGTCCGTGATTGACTGTAGACCCTGCCACATGCCTCTTGTGTCTGAGCCGTTGAATTGAGATTCTACGTTGTCTCTGTACTGACGCTTAGCTTGTTTGATAGCCTTGCGGAGGGAATAGCTGCACTGTTTGTATTCGGTCATGTTACCAGACACCTTGCCCTGATTAAAAGCAGTGGTTCGCGCTTTCAGTTTCACGAGAATGCTGCCATCAATCCACGGTTTCTGGTTAGGAAATGTTTTAATCGTTGCTATGGGAACGACATCTTCAACGCACGTTCTAATGAACTCGCACACCGAATCAGCGTATTTGTCAATGTTGTTATCTGACGCAATACAAAACATATCCCAGTCCACGTGATGGAAGCAGTCTTGGAGTGTGGAGTCAGCTTGGTCGGACCAGCGTTGGACAGACCTCAGCGTGGGAGCCTCTAGTTTTAGTTTCTGTCTGTAGGCAGGTATCAGCAAAATTGAGTCGTGGTCAGCTTCTCCGAAAGAGGGGCAGGGCAGGGCCTTATATGCGTCGCGGAAGTTAGAGTAACAATGATCCAAGGTTTTTCCACCCCTGGTTGCGCAATCGATATGCTGATAAAATTTAGGGAGTCTTGTTTTCAGATTAGCCTTGTTAAAATCCCCAGCTACAATGAATGCAGCCTCCGGATAAATGGTTTCCAGTTTGCAAAGAGTTAAATAAAGTTTGTTCAGAGCCGTCGATGTGTCTGCTTGGGGGGGGATATATACGGCTGTGATTATAATCGAAGAGAATTCTCTTGGTAGATAATGCGGTCTACATTTGATTGTGAGGAATTCTAAATCAGGTGAACAGAAGGATTTGAGTTCCTGTATGTTTCTTTCATCACACCATGTCTCGTTAGCCATAAGGCATACGCCCCCGCCCCTCTTCTTACCAGAAAGGTGTTTGTTTCTGTCGGCGCGATGCGTGGAGAAACCCGTTGGCTGCACCGCTTCGGATAGCGTCTCTCCAGTGAGCCATGTTTCCGTGAAGCACAGAACGTTACAGTCTCTGATGTCCCTCTGGAATGCTACCCTTGCTCTGATTTCATCAACCTTGTTGTCAAGAGACTGGACATTGGCAAGAAGAATGCTAGGGAGTGGTGCACGGTGTGCCCGTCTCCGGAGACTGACCAGAAGACCGCCTCGTTTCCCTCTTTTTCGGAGTCGTTTTTTTGGGTCGCTGCATGCGATCCATTCCGTTGTCCTGTTTGTAAGGCAGAACACAGGATCCGCGTCGCGAAAAACATATTCTTGGTCGTACTGATGGTGAGTTGACGCTGATCTTATATTCAGTAGTTCTTCTCGACTGTATGTAATGAAACCTAAGATGACCTGGAGTACTAATGTAAGAAATAACACGTAAAAAAACAAAAACTGCATAGTTTCCTAGCAACGCGAAGTGAGGCGGCCATCTCTGTCGGCGCCGGAAGTTAACAAGATACCACAGATGAAAAGGGAATAATATATGCCATTTAGCAGACGCTTTTATCCAAAGCGACTTACAGTCATGTGTGCATACATTCTACGTATGGGTGGTCCCGGGGATCGAACCCACTACCCTGGCATTACAAGCGCCATGCTCTACCAACTGAGGTACAGAAGGACCACATGATGTAGCTAGATACTGTAGCTAGATAAATACATCAATCTAATGTGTAATGTGATGTAGCATGTCAGAGAAAGATGTGCATAGCTCAACTTTTTAAACCAATGTTAGGCTATGGTGTTGATATACCCTAGCCCAGCCAATAACACATCCAAGACAATGAAGATGGCTCTATTGTTGATCTGAATGTTTATTGGTTAGGCCAGTCAGTCAAAAGATGTAAACTCTCCTTCCAGACTCACATTAAGCATCTCCAATCCAAAGTTAAACCTAGAATTGGTTTCCTATTTCGCAACAAAGCATCCTTCACTCATGCTGCCAAACATATCCTCGTAAAACTGACCATCCTACCGATCCTTGACTTCGGTGACGTCATTTACAAAATAGCCTCCAATACCCTACTCAATAAATTGTCTATCACAGTGCCATCCGTTTTGTCTCCAAAGCCCCATATACTTCCCACCACTGCGACCTGTACGCTCTCGTTGGCTGGCCCTCGCTTCATACTCGTCGCCAACCCACTGGCTCCAGGTCATCAACAAGACCCTGCTAGGTAAAGTCCCCCCCTTATCTCAGCTCGCTGGTCACCATAGCAGCACCCACCTGTAGCACAGCAGGTATATCTCTCTGGTCACCCCCAAAACCAATTCTTACTTTGGCCGTCTCTCCTTCAAGTTCTCTGCTGCCAATGACTGGAACGAACTACAAAATTCTCTAAAACTGGAAACACTTATCTCCCTCACTAGCTTTAAGCACCAATCTGTCGCCGACTGAGATGGCCGCCTCGCTTCGCGTTCCTAGGAAACTATGCAGTGTTTTGTTTTTTTTACGTGTTATTTCTTACATTAGTACCCCAGGTCATCTTAGGTTTCATTACATACAGTCGAGAAGAACTACTGAATATAAGATCAGCGTCAACTCACCATCAGTACGACCAAGAATATGTTTTCCGCGACGCGGATCCTGTGTTCTGCCTTACAAACAGGACAACAGGAATGGATCGCATGCAGCGACCCAAGGAAACGACTCCGAAAAAGAGGGAAACGCGGCGGTGTTCTGGTCAGACTCCGAAAAAGGGCACATCGCGCACCACTTCCCAGTATTCTTCTTGCCAATGTCCAGTCTCTCGACAACAAGGTTGATGAAATCCGAGCAAGGGTGGCATTCCAGAGGGATATCAGAGACTGCAACGTTCTCTGCTTTACGGAGACATGGCTTACTGGGAAAACGCTATCCAGGGCGGTACAGCCAACGGGTTTCTCCACGCATCGCGCCGACAGAAACAAACATCTCTCTGGTAAGAAGAGTGGAGGGGGCGTATGCCTCATGACTAACGGGACATGGTGTGATGAAGGAAACATACAGGAACTCAAATCCTTCTGTTCACCTGATTTAGAATTCCTCACAATCAAATGTAGACCGCATTATCTTCCAAGAGAATTCTCTTCGATTATAATCACAGCCGTATATATCCCCCCCAAGCAGACACATCGATGGCTCTGAACGAACTTTATTTAACTCTTTGCAAACTGGAAAACATTTATCCGGAGGCTGCATTCATTGTAGCTGGGGATTTTAACAAAGCCAATCTGAAAACAAGACTCCCTAAATTTTATCAGCATATCGATTGCGCAACCAGGGGTGGTAAAACCTTGGATCACTGTTACTCTAACTTCCGCGACGCATATAAGGCCCTGCCCCGCCCCCTTTCGGAAAAGCTGACCACGACTCCATTTTGCTGATCCCTGCCTACAGGCAGAAATTAAAACAAGAGGCTCCCACGCTGAGGTCTGTCCAACGCTGGTCAGACCAAGCTGACTCTACACTCCAAGACTGCTTCCATCACGTGGACTGGGACATGTTTCGTATTGCGTCAGATGGGAATATTGACGAATACGCTGATTCGGTGTGCGAGTTCATTAGAACGTGCGTCGAAGATGTCGTTCCCATAGCAACGATAAAAACATTCCCTAACCAGAAACCGTGGATTGATGGCAGCATTCGCGTGAAACTGAAAGCGCGAACCACTGCTTTTAATCAGGGCAAGGTGTCTGGCAACATGACTGAATACAAACAGTGCAGCTATTCCCTCCGTAAGGCTATTAAACAAGCTAAGCGTCAGTACAGAACAAAGTGGAATCTCAATTCAATGGCTCAGACACAAGAGGCATGTGGCAGGGTCTACAGTCAATCACGGACTACAAGATGAAATCCAGCCCAGTCACGGACCAGGATGTCTTGCTCCCAGGCAGACTAAATAACTTTTGCCCGCTTTGAGGACAATACAGTGCCACTGACACGGCCTGCAACGGAAACATGCAGTCTCTCCTTCACTGCAGCCGAGGTGATTAAGACATTTAAACGTGTTAACCCTCGCAAGGCTGCAGGCCCAGACGGCATCCCCAGCCGCGCCCTCCGAGCATGCGCAGACCAGCTGGCCGGTGTGTTTACGGACATATTCAATCAATCCCTATACCAGTCTGCTGTTCCCACATGCTTCAAGAGGGCCACCATTGTTCCTGTTCCCAAGAAAGCTAAGGTAACTGAGCTAAACGACTACCGCCCGGTAGCACTCACTTCCGTCATCATGAAGTGCTTTGAGAGACTAGTCAAGGACCATATCACCTCCACCCTACCTGACACCCTAGACCCACTCCAATTTGCTTACCGCCCAAATAGGTCCACAGACGATGCAATCTCAACCACACTGCACACTGCCCTAACCCACCTGGACAAGAGGAATACCTATGTGAGAATGCTGTTCATCGACTACAGCTCGGCATTCAACACCATAGTACCCTCCAAGCTCGTCATCAAGCTCGAGACCCTGGGTCTCGACCCCGCCCTGTGCAACTGGGTACTGGACTTCCTGACGGGCCGCCCCCAGGTGGTGAGGGTAGGCAACAACATCTCCTCCCCGCTGATCCTCAACACGGGGGCCCCACAAGGGTGCGTTCTGAGCCCTCTCCTGTACTCCCTGTTCACCCACGACTGCGTGGCCACGCACGCCTCCAACTCAATCATCAAGTTTGCGGACGACACAACAGTGGTAGGCTTGATTACCAACAACGACGAGACGGCCTACAGGGAGGAGGTGAGGGCCCTTGGAGTGTGGTGTCAGGAAAATAACCTCACACTCAACGTCAACAAAACTAAGGAGATGATTGTGGACTTCAGGAAACAGCAGAGGGAACACCCCCTATCCACATCGATGGAACAGTAGTGGAGAGGGTAGCTAGTTTTAAGTTCCTCGGCATACACATCACAGACAAACTGAATTGGTCCACTCACACTGACAGCAGCGTCGTGAAGAAGGCGCAGCAGCGCCTATTCAACCTCAGGAGGCTGAAGAAATCCGGCTTGTCACCAAAAGCACTCACAAACTTCTACAGATGCACAATCGAGAGCATCCTGGCGGGCTGTATCACCGCCTGGTACGGCAACTGCTCCGCCCTCAACCGTAAGGCTCTCCAGAGGGTAGTGAGGACTGCACAACGCATCACCGGGGGCAAACTACCTGCCCTCCAGGACACCTACACCACCCGTTGTTACAGGAAGGCCATAAAGATCATCAAGGACATCAACCACCCGAACCACTGCCTGTTCACCCCGCTATCATCCAGAAGGCGAGGTCAGTACAGGTGCATCAAAGCTGGGACCGAGAGACTGAAAAACAGCTTCTATCTCAAGGCCATCAGACTGTTAAATAGCCACCACTAACATTGAGTGGCTGCTGCCAACACACTGTCATTGACACTGACCCAACTCCAGCCATTTTAATAATGGGAATTGATGGGAAATGATGTAAATATATCACTAGCCACTTTAAACAATGCTACCTTATATAATGTTACTTACCCTACATTATTCATCTCATATACATATGTATATACTGTACTCTACAACATCGACTGCATCCTTATGTAACACATGTATCACTAGCCACTTTAACTATGCCACTTTGTTTACTTTGTCTACACACTCATCTCATATGTATATACTGTACTCGATACCATCTACTGTATGCTGCTCTGTACCATCACTCATTCATATATCCTTATGTACATGTTCCTTATCCCCTTACACTGTGTATAAGACAGTAGTTTTGGAATTGTTAGTTAGATTACTTGTTGGTTATCACTGCATTGTCGGAACTAGAAGCACAAGCATTTCGCTACACTCGCATTAACATCTGCTAACCATGTGTATGTGCTAACCATGTGTATGTGACAAATAAAATTTGATTTGATTTGATTTTGTCAGAGCAGCTCACAGATTACTACACCTAGCCCATCTATAATTTGCACCCCATTATTTTTATTTCTACTCTGCACATTCGTCCACTGCAAATCTACTTTATTGACTGTATGTTTGTTTTACTCCATGTGTAACTCTGTGTCGTTGTATGTGTCGAACTGCTTTGCTTTATCTTGGCCAGGTCGCAATTGTAAATGAGAACTTGTTCTCATCTCGCCTACCTGGTTAAATAAAGGTGAAATAAAAAATAAAAATAGCACGTGTTACAAAATTGTCAGGAAACAGTCAGATTTAGTGTGTTTTACTGCAACGGCTTAATAACTTGTGAAGCCAGGAGGAGGCTAGGCTTCACCTCAGTGGATTCCTGGAGTAGCTGCACCCTCTATTGGACATTTGGTGAACCTAGCCCGACCTGTCAATTTAAACTTTGTTACACATATGACAAGGTAGGCTAGACAATGATTATATAAAACTATATCTAGGCCAGCACACATTCATACAGCCTCTGCCAAGATATTATCAGGACCTAGCAGTTTATTTGTGAAGAAGGGTTAAGAAAGTCGTAGGCCTATCTCCTTAGGAAATGCTTTCTTAATCTTCATTTTTAAGGCGATGACTGCTCTTTCCTTCTCGACACAATGCCACAATGAAACGATGACCCCACCGGGATCAACATACGTTGCAAGTGGTGAAGTGTCATGAACTAGGCATTTTATACTCTGAGCTAATTTTCCAGACACATTTTTGCATGTAATGCATTTAATTTAATCATCAGAGTAAGGATGCTTTAATGAAGAAGTGTTGGATCACATCCAACTATGTGGACTATTTTAATAAGCTGAGATGGAATTTGTTACCAAATATAATTATCTGCTTAACTGCTCATTCTTGGCATCATGGCTAATTTGGTCAGGTTGGCCTATGAGAAAAGCTAGCAGCTAGCCATTTTAGACCAATGGTTGAAAAAAAATAAAGTGAGTTTGGCCCCATTTTAGACCACCTTGGACTTTTGCCCAATTGGGAATATCCCCTCAATTTAGGATTTATCCCATAATGCCCATTCATTCTGCACATATTTTTGCACTACTCAAGTGTTGAATTGTGTTTACAAATCTTTACAGAACCAGCATTTTCTCCAGCATTGTTACACACGTTTGACAGCTCCAGCAGAAGGTCATGTGGGGGTGGATAAGTCTCCACATCGCAAACGCCTAATTTAGATATCTCTAAAGTTTTACATTTCCACTTTGTTTCCCTTGGCAGACCAGCCCTCAGAGTCAACCATAGGGGTTGCCTGGCAACAGCACACAGCACTGGGGGAAAATAGCGGTTTGTGTGCCATGAGGCTCGGAGATCGAGTTAGAGAGTTAAACTTGAATCTCACTAACCCACAGTTGGCTCCACAGAGCTCCTATCCAATCAGTGACCACAGTGGGGACTAGGAACATCACCCCACTGACACTATCACTAACCCTGGTCTTCGGAGTGTATTGGCTCTAAAACAACCTTGTGCTAATGCACAATGAATTGATATTGCAGTAATGTGATACTGTTTGCTAATGTATTGCTACTGAAAGGGCAGTTCTAATACTGGTTGTACATCCCATCCCTGTTGTACTGTACAACCCATCCTTATAACAAAATCACAAGAAAGTCACATGCTGGCCAAGTTGCAATTTGAATATGTGTACATACTGAACGTGTGATTTCCTGACAGGACCACGTCAGAATTAAGAGGCTCAAAGTCGAGCATAATGCTCTCCTGTATCTCTGAAGCCTCCTATGGATCGCTGAGTACTGAGTGGCACTGTCACTGTATTAAGACCTGTCTGTCTGTGTCCGTCAGCTGTACCTACCTCATTACTATAGAGGACACAGAGACAGTTATTCTGCCTGACAGTCGTATAATCACCTGTTGTTTATTTTCCCTAATGCCTCCCAACCCCACACAGCAGGATGATCAAGCCACACAGGTCTTCTGTCACACTACATACAATTATTTTTCTTTCAAGCACAGAGCAAGGACATGACATTCCCAATAGTGGAGAGGTGTCTGTGTGTCGTCGTCCCCCCCCCCTGCTCACCTCACACTCCTCTGCATGAGGAAAGAAGGCACTAATGGGATGTCTGTGATGCACTCATGCTTAGAATACTGATTACTGGCAAATAGTATTTTTACTCACGCAAATGAATAACGGATTAGCATTGTCTCTCATTTCTGAACCCTCCTGAGATATGAGAACATTTTAGCTAGCTATCATTATACATTAGTGGTGGCTAACTAGCCAACTGGTGAGAACACTTGCTAGCCAGCTTAGGTTAGTTTAGTCATCTAATTATCTAGCTAAAACCGTGTGTAACCAAGTCAGGTGAAATGTGTTAAATTATTTATTCTTGAGTATGGCCGGGATTCAGTCCGATCGCACTTTGTCAGCTATGTGCCATTTTAATGGTCATTTCCGATTTAGCCAATGTCGGCAGCCAATTACCGTGAACGTAGTCTCAATGAACGCAGGAGCATTGTCAACAAAAGCACTAGCTAATTGAATCGCGACTTAAATCACCTTCAAACAGGTTTCTACTTCTGGTTCCTTAGTTGACCAATCTCTGGCGCCAAAGCCCATCTAAATGAGCTACCAATGTTCCATCATTTGCCAGTTAGCAATATGTGATTTCGCTAAATTGAGCTAATTGTATTATTTCGTGACATTTCGAAGAATTGCCTATGTCTATTTCACAATATTTTGCAGTTTGACTTTATTATCAGTAGCTGGTTCCTTCTTTCTAATTTTTGTCAAACCTATTACCATGCACCTGCAAAAAAAGATAGCTCAGATGTGCCTTTTGAATTTTGAATTGCAGTTTGTCTTTAAAAAATGACTGTTTGTTCATCAACATTGTTCACAAAAGTTTGAATTTGAATGGCCACCATGCACTTCCTGTACATTTTAGCTGTGCTTTCTGTGTGCCTACCGTAAATGTACAGTTCAACATTTCTCACATTCAATGTCATTTAAATTCAAATAACAATACATCTGTTTTTATATTGACAATCTCTGTTATTGTTCTCTTACAAGGTAGGCTACATTTGAATGTGTAAGATTTAATGCATTGTTATGGGAGCTGTAGCTATGGCACCAATGTGATAGAGACCCAGTCCCAAACTGCACAGCTGTCAGCTGAAACATCTAGCTCTAACCCGAACAGACACATCATTACAGACAGGACAGGAGAGCACATCAGTAGGGCAAAGGCTGACATTCTAGATAGAACCCTCCCTGGTCAACATGTCCAGGATTGTCAGGCTTTGGAAGAGCAACATTCTAGAACTGGAACAGACATCTGTCCTCCTCCCTGACAATCACGCAGATGGCAGGGTCTCCATTGAAAACTCAGACTGGGGACACTTTAGTGGTTCCAGACAATGTCACAGAAGGGCGGAAATCTGCACATTTGCATGTCGCTACATTTCCCCGGTGACTCACAGGCTTATTGAAGGAAATGGTGGACACCTCAGTGATTCACTGTTTATGCTGCTATAAATAATGATGATAAGGTTCCTCTCTCATTATCTTCAACAGAGGCCTGTGGAAAAACATTCAATTGTGGGCTGAGCTACTTCAGATAAATGTACATTTCTTGACACATTGCTTAAGGGTTGGATTGCAGGACACACCGACATCCAATTGCAGTGTCTTCTACAAATCAGCCTTATGTCCTTTCATTTAGGAATGTTGAATAGAGAGATTGTCAGTTCAACTGTAACACATTTTTGTTAAAGTTTCATGGGGTAATTAATGCAATAAGGCCTATCAAAGGAAATAAATGATGTATTGTCAAACCTCTTTACACTCAAGAAAGCAATCCATATATAATTACTGTTTGCAGTCATAGGATTGGCAATTGAAATGCAGTAGACTACACATGAACACATAATTAAGCATAGAATGGTGTTTGAGATGTAACATACTGTGCATGATGGGACGATCAGGGTGAGAGGGAGCAATTAGGAAATGTTAAGCGGAGCTCCTTCCAAAAGACACAAGGGTGGGGTTGCAAAGGGAGGTTATACAGTGCCTTTGGAAAGTATTCAGACCCTTTATTTTTTCCACATTTTGTTACGTTACAGCCTTGTTCTACAATTGATTAAATAAAATGTTTTCCTCAGCAAACTACACACAATGCCCCATAATGACAAAACAAAAACAGTTTAGATATTTTTGCAAATGTATTAAAATAAAATAAAAATAAAAATTGAGCTCAGGTGCATCCTGTTTCCATTGATCGTCCCTTGAGATGTTTCCACAACATGGAGTCCACCTGTGGTAAATTAGACTGATTGGACATGATTTGGAAAGGCACACACTGTCCCACAGTTGGCAGTACATGTCAGAGCAAAAACCAAGCCAAGAGGTCAAAGGAATTGTGTCGAGGCACAGATCTGGGGAAGTGTACCAAAAAATGTCTGCAGCATTGAAGGTCCCCAAGAACACAGTGGCCTCCATCATTCTTCAATGGAAGAAGTTTGGAACCACCAATACTCTTCCTAGAGCTTGCCGCCTGGACAAACTGAGCAATCGTGGGAGATGGGCTTTAGTCAGGGAGATGACCAAGAGCTCGACTGTGGAGATGGGAGAACCTTCCAGATGGACAACAATCTCTACAGCATTCCGCCAATCAGCCTTTATGGTAGAGTGGCCTGACAGATGCCACTCCTCAGTAAAAGGCACATGGCAGCACACTTGGAGTTTGCCAAAAGGCACCTAAAGACTCTCAGACCATAAGAAACAAGATTATCTGGTCTGATGAAACCAAGATTGAACTCTTTAGCCTAAATACCAAGTATTCTTACGGTGAAGGATGGTAGTGGCAGCATCATGCTGTGGGGATGTTTTTCACCGGCAGGGAATGGGAGACTAGTCAGGATCAAGACAAATATGAACAGCACAAAGTACAGAGTGATCCTTGATGAAAACCTGCTCCTGAGCACTCAGGACCTCAGACTGGGGCGAAGGTTTACCTTCCAACAGGTCAACGACCCTAAGCACACAGCCAAGATAATGCCGGAGTGGCACCGGGACAAGTCTCTGAATGTCCTTGAGTGGCCCAGCCAGAGCCCGGACTTGAACCCGTTCTTACATCTCTGGAGAGACCTGAAAATAGCTGTGCAGCAACACTCCCCATCCAACCTGACAGAGCTTGAGAGGATATGCAACGAAGAATGGGAGAAACTCCTCAAATACTGGTTTGCCAAGCTTGTAGCGTCATACCGAAGACTCTATGCTGTAATCGCACCAAAGGTGCTTCAACAAAGTACTGAGTTAATGGTTTTGAATACTTATCTAAATGTAATATTTCTGTTCTTAAATTAGCAAACATTTCTAAAAAACTGTTTTCGCTTTGTCATTATGGGGTATTGTGTGTGGATTGATGAGGGGGGAAAAACATGATTTAATCGATTTTAACAAAGTGTGGAAAAAGTAAAGGGGTCTGAAAACTTTCAGAATGCACTGTATTACTGGAAAAGTTCAAAGTTTACCAGTAAACTACCCACAACAGATGAATGTTTGAAAGGCAGAGAGCAAGCCAGTCAGGATGCAAAGCCATGAGCGAGCCAGCCAACCTAGCTGGGTAGGTACATTACATACCTGGACTTCTGAATTGCGTTGGGCAGGTGTAGGATGCTGGAAGTTGGGCAGAGCAACAGTAACCTGTGGTCTCTGATAACTGGGCCAGCTGCAACCCAAACGATTAACGGTGGCGGGAGAATGAAGAGCCTGTGGAGGCTTGTGTTTTTACGAGTCTCTTGTCCTGTCACCAGTGTTAACTGGCTAATGACTGGGGGAGTAATCTTCCTGTTATGTGCTGCTTGGTTTTGGTAATGAGATGATGAATAAGTAGGAAAGCCAGGGGAAGTGATGTGTAAGGTTGTGTTACAGAAAGTGTAATTGCACACCTTAACTACTGTTAAATGTAAACGTGAAAATGTCGATTTCTGCCAACAGACATACTCAAAAGTAGTTATTTAGGGTGGGGCCACAGTGTCTCCTGACCCCTCCTGTCTCAGCCTCCAGTATTTATGCTGCAGTAGTTTGTGTCGGGGGGCTAGGGTCAGTTTGTTATATCTGGAGTACTTCTCCTGTCCTATTCGGTGTCCTGTGTGAATCTAAGTGTGCGTTCTCTAATTCTCTCCTTTCTTTCTCTCTCTCGGAGGACCTGAGCCCTAGGACCATGCCCCAGGACTACCTGACATGATGACTCCTTGCTGTCCCCAGTCCACCTGGCCATGCTGCTGCTCCAGTTTCAACTGACCTGAGCCCTAGGACCATGTCCCAGGACTACCTGACATGATGACTCCTTGCTGTCCCCAGTCCACCTGGCCATGCTGCTGCTCCAGTTTCAACTGTTCTGCCTTACTATTATTTGACCATGCTGGTCATTTATGAACATTTGAACATCTTGGCCATGTTCTGTTATAATCTTCACCCGGCACAGCCAGAAGAAGACTGGCCACCCCACATAGCCTGGTTCCTCTCTAGGTTGCTTCCTTGGTTTTGGCCTTTCTAGGGAGTTTTTCCTAGCCACCGTGCTTCTACACCTGCATTGCTTGCTGTTTGGGGTTTTAGGCTGGGTTTCTGTACAGCACTTTGAGATATCAGCTGATGTACGAATGGCTATATAAATACATTTGATTTGATTTGATTCTGTACTTTAAAGTTTTGACACTTTCGAGGACACAAGTTCAAGAACACAGTACAAATATGGTATTCAATAAAGGTGGGGGGAATAGGGCTTGAAATGATTTAAATGTTTTCTAAATATAGTAACAATCAACTTTATAAACGATTCAAATGACTGCTGACGGCGTACAACTTCCGCTTTAAGCACAACGTGATTTCGCTCCTCTGAACAACAGGAAGTGTTCTGGTTTCAAATCCACAAAATGATTTTATATTGTTGAAAACTCTAAATCCCTCTGAGAGCATCACTGTGAGCTTTTCTGCAATCGCTAGCGTCTCCTGTTTCAAATGCCGTATTGTAAGCGGAGCTGGAAGGTTCACAAATGTATCCTTTTGTCTGGATGGGCCAGAACATGAGACTTGGCGCTCTCTGTGCAAATGTGGTGTCAGACTTCACATACTGCATCTCATATGAGAGTGGAGAGCGACATGTGAAGTGGGATAACCAGTGTTCACGGAGTGCACAGCAATTGTTGTTCACTGAGCACAAATATGTTGGTCAGAACTAGTCCGTCACACTGCATGAAAAGGCAAATTACGGGTCGAACACTCCAGTGCACAATTCCAAAAACATATAGTTTCTGGAAATGTGTGGTCAAGTGTCCAGCTGTGTTCGGCCCTGCCCACGTCCCGTATACCTCCATGAACATGCATGGCGTGTATACACTAACGTTCAAAGGTTTGGGGTCAGACATTTTTGGTGCATTAAAATAACATCAAATTGATCCGAAATACAGTGTAGACATTGTTAATGTTGTAAATAACTATTGTAGCTGGAAACGGCAGATTTTTTAAAATGGAATATCTACATAGGCATACGGAGGTACATTATCAGCAACCATCACTCCTGTGTTCCAATGGCACGTTGTGTTAGCTCATCCAAGTTTATCATTTTAAAAGGCTAATTGATCATTGGGAAAACCCTTTTGCAATTATGTTAGCACAGCTGAAAGGTGTTGTTCTTATTAAAGAAGCAATACAACTGTTCTTCTTTAGACTAGTTGAGTATCTGGGCCAGCAGCATTTGTGGGTTCACAAACAAAGAACTCATCAGTCTATTCTTGTTCTGAGAAATGGAGTCTATTCCAAGAAACTGAAGATCTCGTACAACGCTGTGTACTACTCCCTTCACAGAACAGCTCAAACAGGCCCTAACCAGAATAGAAAGAGTGGGGTTCCCCGGTGCACAACTGAGCAAGAGGACAAGACCCTGGGTCTCGACCCCGCCCTGTGCAACTGGGTACTGGACTTCCTGACGGGCCGCCCCCAGGTGGTGAGGGTAGGCAACAACATCTCCTCCCCGCTGATCCTCAACACGGGGGCCCCACAAGGGTGCGTTCTGAGCCCTCTCCTGTACTCCCTGTTCACCCACGACTGCGTGGCCACGCACGCCTCCAACTCAATCATCAAGTTTGCGGACGACACAACAGTGGTAGGCTTGATTACCAACAACGACGAGACGGCCTACAGGGAGGAGGTGAGGGCCCTTGGAGTGTGGTGTCAGGAAAATAACCTCACACTCAACGTCAACAAAACTAAGGAGATGATTGTGGACTTCAGGAAACAGCAGAGGGAACACCCCCTATCCACATCGATGGAACAGTAGTGGAGAGGGTAGCTAGTTTTAAGTTCCTCGGCATACACATCACAGACAAACTGAATTGGTTCACACTGACAGCGTCGTGAAGAAGGCGCAGCAGCGCCTATTCAACCTCAGGAGGCTGAAGAAATTCGGCTTGTCACCAAAAGCACTCACAAACTTCTACAGATGCACAATCGAGAGCATCCTGGCGGGCTGTATCACCGCCTGGTACGGCAACTGCTCCGCCCTCAACCGTAAGGCTCTCCAGAGGGTAGTGAGGACTGCACAACGCATCACCGGGGGCAAACTACCTGCCCTCCAGGACACCTACACCACCCGTTGTTACAGGAAGGCCATAAAGATCATCAAGGACATCAACCACCCGAACCAGCTATCATCCAGAAGGCGAGGTCAGTACAGGTGCATCAAAGCTGGGACCGAGAGACTGAAAAACAGCTTCTATCTCAAGGCCATCAGACTGTTAAATAGCCACCACTAACATTGAGTGGCTGCTGCCAACACACTGTCATTGACACTGACCCAACTCCAGCCATTTTAATAATGGGAATTGATGGGAAATGATGTAAATATATCACTAGCCACTTTAAACAATGCTACCTTATATAATGTTACTTACCCTACATTATTCATCTCATATACATATGTATATACTGTACTCTACAACATCGACTGCATCCTTATGTAACACATGTATCACTAGCCACTTTAACTATGCCACTTTGTTTACTTTGTCTACATACTCATCTCATATGTATATACTGTACTCGATACCATCTACTGTATGCTGCTCTGTACCATCACTCATTCATATATCCTTATGTACATGTTCCTTATCCCCTTACACTGTGTATAAGACAGTAGTTTTGGAATTGTTAGTTAGATTACTTGTTGGTTATCACTGCATTGTCGGAACTAGAAGCACAAGCATTTCGCTACACTCGCATTAACATCTGCTAACCATGTGTATGTGACAAATAAAATTTGATTTGATTTGATTTTGAAGTACATTAGAGGGTCTAGTTTGAGAAGCAGATGCCTCACATGTCCTCAATTGGCAGTTTCATTAAACAGTACCAGCAAAACACCAGTCTCAACTTCAACAGTGAAGAGGCGACTCCGGGATGCTGACCTTCTATGCAGAGTTGAAAGGAAAAAGACATATCTCAGACTGGCCAATAAAAATAAAAGATTAAAATGGGCAAACACAGACACTGGACAGAGGAATATTGTAAAAAAGTGTTATGGGCAGACAAATCTAAGTTTGAGGATCACAAAGAAGAACATTCGTGAGATGCAGAAAAGATGCAATGTGATGTTCTGGGTGTGCTTTGGTGGCAGTAAAGTGGGAGATTTGTACAGGGTAAAGAGGTCTTGAAGAAGGAAGGCTATCAATCCATTTTGCAAGGCCATGCCATACCGTGTGGACGATGCGTAATTGGAGACAATTCCCTCCTACATCAGGACAATGACCCAAAGCACAGCTCCAAACTATGCAATAACTATTTAGGGAAGAAGCAGTCAGCTGGTATTCTGTCTATAATTGAGTGGCCAGCACAGTGACTGGATTTCAACCCTATTGAGCTGTTGTGGGAGAAGCTTGACAGTATGGTATGTAAGAAGTGCCCATCAAGCCAATCCAACTTGTGAGAGGTGCTTCAGGAAGCATGGGGTGAAATGTCTTCAGATTACCTCAACAAATGAACAAGTAGAATGCCAAAGGTCTGCAAGGCTGTAATTACTACAAATGGAGGATTCTTTGACAAAAGCTAAGTTTGAAGGACACAATTATTATTTGAATTAAAAATCATTATTTATAACCTTGTCAAGGTCTTGACTACATTTCCTAGTAATTTTGCAACTCATTTCATGTATATTTTCATGGAAAACATGGACATTTCTAAGTGACCCCAAACTTTTGAACTGTGGTGTATGTCTGGAAACGGTTCGGTGAATCCCCATAAATGACCACACAAGTCCACTTACAAGTCCATTTACTAACTGTAAATCTGCTAAATTATAAAAATATAACATTTTATTTTCAGTAAAACAGTCAATGCAGTTCTGATACAGAGGCAATTAGTGTTCCAACAAAGTACAGCAATTTGGTGGGTAATAATGGAACTATGGGGGCTATAGCAGCCAGGTGGGTGGAATTCAACGTCTTTTCATTCTACTCTTCTAGACTCAAATATTTAACTTGAAACATTGAATAGGGCCATGTTTGCACTTTGTATTCCGAAGACCAGGAGTATTAAAGGAGTAATGAACCTAGTGTTACACAGAAGCCTCTTGTACAAAAAGGCTTATCCGCTTCCTCCTCTGGTGACCCTTCTTTGCATGTTTCTCCAAGATTGTGTCCCCTTTGTGCCCAGGTAGACCTGAGAGAAACGCCCGCTTCACAATCTCGTAATAGGTGGAGCAAGAACCTGCCATGGATATAAGCAAAATGTTCATTTGATGTTGTTTTGCACCTAGCGATGAGCTAGCTAACGTTAGCAGAAAGATACAATTTTCATGAAAACTAAATACATATAAATACACTTAATTTGAGCCAAAATAAAAACATTTAAGAGCCAAAATATTTATAACAGAAATAAAAATCAGTTCTCGCATCCGGCCGTGATTGGGAGTCCCATAGGGCGGGGCACAATTGGTCCGGGTGTAGGCCGTCATTGTAAATAAGAATTAGTTAGTTAGTAAACTGAGCCGGGTGGATGAAAGATTAAAAGGACGAGCTGTGGTGTCGTAGCAGATGAAACCTCCTTTGAAGATTGCACTTACTGTAACGTCTCTGCAGATGGATCCATACGCATGCTCTGCATGCACTGTGGTTTAAGGTTTAACTAAAGAAAAGGGATCCTGACAATGTAAGTTATTGTAAACAAGCCCTCTCTATATATACACTCTATATTCTTAATCTAGCACTCCAGTGAAGTGTTATTTCTTTTTCAGGATTTTCTGCTATATTAATGAAGTAATATACTAAATCAAACATAGATCAAACAAACTCCATGCCCTTTTGATCACTGGTCTCTCTTTCTCGTTTAACTTGGAGCCGACAAAAACTGATTGACTAGTCCCCTCTGTGATCCTCTGGGCTCTTTTTACTACAGCGCTCGGATGAGGTTTGAGCCTCTCTTTTATGGTTCTCAGAAGTACTAAGTAGTTCTTCAGTCTGTCGTCTTTATGGGGGTAAAATACGGCATTTGAAGATTGAGCTTCACAGTGGTGATATGTCCAACAAATTACAAGCCAGAGTTTTGTTTTTGTCATTTTGTTTTTGGACAAATTCTAGGGACAAACATACAGATCCAAGCCATAGCTTTCTTTTCAGACAAGCCAATCAAATAATCTGCTAGCCTCTTCCCTATAAAAGACCAATAGATAGTGCCCAAGAGAAAAACAGACAGCTAAGGAGTTTCATATAATATATACAGGTATTAAATATATTACCGTATATTAAATATTTATAGACTACATATTTTCTTTTGAATTCTATACATGGGTGATAATATGGGGAACACATCATTTTGTGAGTTGGAAAGTGATGCAGAATATTACAGTGAACCTCATAAACTACTATATAGTCTGTAGACATAAAAAGGCATTTCTAAGTGGAATACAACCATGAAATCATGTTCTGGTTTGGGGAATATTATTGCTACCTAAATATAATGATATAAAGAGTCTCCCACAATTGTAAAATCCATTTTTTTCACAATAAATAGCCTAACCATTTTAAAATGGTTTCTCATCTCGGCCATGGCTATGATTTTCTGGAGAATTGTTTCTCTCTTATCTCAGGATCCTTTTATTTAGCTGAACTGAAGTGTGGCATAACTTGATTCGAATTTCAGATAATTGTGCAGCAGGCAACACTCCTCTGTAAATTTGTGAAAGTGAACGCCCCATTTCATGCAATAGGCAGTGAGCAGCTTGGATGGTAAAAGCTTTGAGGGCTCTGCTATTTAACAGCAAACTTGAATTTACGTCAGCCCAAATAAATACATTCTGTTATAAAAATGTATAATCACCAGTCTTAAAATCAGATACTCATTTCTATATTATTTCTACATTATAACCTTTGACATGTAAATGAGTGGACAATTTGTTTGTACAGGTATTTACAGTCTGCACAATTTTCCTCTGTATATACAACAACGAATGTAGTGCAGTTGATCTTATTACCATCATCATGCAGCTAATACAGGTAAACATCTGATACATTGCTTTGGAATTCAGCGATACATTTCATACCGTTTTGATTTTCTCCTTTTATAATCATGCAAATGGGAGAGGAAGGAAGGAAGGCGGGCAACGCTGAAATGTGTGGGACAGGTTTGCCTTTTGATGTCAGCTCCTGTTCATAGCAGACTACAACAAGTGATTCTCTTGGCCTGAACATGTACAGTGACTTCAGAAATGTATTCACACCACTTGACTTTTTCCACATGTTGTTGTGTTAACAGCCTGAATTCAAAATGGATTCAATTGAGAGTTGTCACTGGCCTACACACACAATACCCATAATTTCAAAGTGGAATTATGTTTCTCAAAATATGTACAAATTAATTACAAATACGTATTCAACTCCTTTGTTATGGCAAGACTAAATAAGTTTAGGAGGAAAAATTTGCTTAACAGGTCACATGGACACGTGTGAATGACTACCTCATCTCTGTACCCCACACATACAATGATCTGTAAGGTCCCTTAGTCGAGCAGTGAATTTCAAACACAGATTCTATCACAAAGACCAGGAAGGTTTTCCAATGCCTCACAAAGAAGAGCACTTACTGGTAGATGGGTAAAAAATAAATAAAAAAGCAGACATTGAATATCCCTTTGAGCATGGTAATTATACTTTGGATGATGTATCAATACACCCAGTCACTACAAAGATACCGGCGTCCTTCTTAACTCAGTTGCCTGAGAGGAAGGAAACAGCTCAGGGATTTCACCATGAGAACAATGGTGACTAGCAAGATGGTGCCGACAGAGATGGCCCCCTCGCTTCGAGTCCTTCGGAACCTATGCAGTGTTTTTTATCTTACATTGTTAGCCCAGAAAATCTTAAGTGTTATTGTTACGCCCCTGAAAAATAAATAATCACGAGTGATACGGTCTTGTTTCCTCAATAATAACTTTTAGTGCAATCATTTTACAAAAGTAACGCATTTTACAGAACAACAGAACTATAGGAAATATCGTTTTTAGGGTACAAGGCTTATTCAAGTCACAACAGTATACACTGTAATTCACTGAAACAGATACTAATTTCAATATAACTGTCAAGCACAAAGCTTTAACTCAGTAAACAATAACTCAATTTATCAACAGGCAACGTTTTTGAAAAACCATTATACAAATAACAACGCAAAATATCTTATTAACAACGCACATGTTCATTCACAATTGACATAAAATGGCAGCTACTGTCAGTACGATGCTATTCTTCGCTACAACCGAGCAGGGCTCATATTGCTCTCTGCAAACTTAACTCTAACTTCCTCAAGATGTTACTAAGACACACCTTAAACACTCTTGACATGCAAGCGAGTTATTACATTTAAATTACTATTTTTTTCATCAATAACATACCTTAAAAAGGGGAGAAATAATCACGAGTGATACGGTCTTGCTTCCTCATAATAACATTTAGTGCAATGAGAAAAGACCGCGATTTCCCCAGGAACTTGGGTGGAGACTAGAGCAATCGATTTTAGGCTCATAGATTAAGAGCATTTAGTAGATCACAGATTACAATTTTTACCCTTCCATTAGGCACCACAAAATAAAGTAATCAATATAACGTTTACACATTCCTCTCACAATTCGTACCCTTTGTACGCTTGACGGATTTGAACTATAACACAATTACACTGCTCAAAAAAATAAAGGGAACACTTAAACAACACAATGTAACTCCAAGTCAATCACACTTCTGTGAAATCAAACTGTCCACTTAGGAAGCAACACTGATTGACAATAAATTTCACATGCTGTTGTGCAAATGGAATAGACAACAGGTGGAAATTATAGGCAATTAGCAAGACACCCCCAATAAAGGAGTGGTTCTGCAGGTGGTGACCACAGACCACTTCTCAGTTCCTATCAGCATCCTGGCTGATGTTTTGGTCACATTTGAATGCTGGCGGTGCGTTCACTCTAGTGGTAGCATGAGACAGAGTCTACAACCCACACAAGTGGCTCAGGTAGTGCAGCTCATCCAGGATGGCACATCAATGCGAGCTGTGAAGAAGGTTTGCTGTGTCTGTCAGCGTAGTGTCCAGAGCATGGAGACGCTACCAGGAGACAGGCCAGCACATCAGGAGACGTGGAGGAGGCCGTAGGAGGGCAACAACCCAGCAGCAGGACCACTACCTCCGCCTTTGTGCAAAGAGGAGCAGGGGGAGCACTGCCAGAGCCCTGCAAAATGACCTCCAGCAGGCCACAAATGTGCATGTGTCTGCTCAAACGGCCAGAAACAGACTCCATGAGGGTGGTATGAGGGCCCGACGTCCACAGGTGGGGTTTGTGCTTACAGCCCCACACCATGCAGGACGTTTGGCATTTGCCAGAGAACACCAAGATTGGCAAATTCGCCACTGGCGCCCTGTGCTCTTCACAGATGAATGCAGGTTCACACTGAGCACATGTGACAGACATGACAGAGTCTGGAGACGCCGTGGAGAACGTTCTGCTGCCTGCAGCATCCTCCAGCATGACCGGTTTGGCAGTGGGTCAGTCATGGTGTGGGGTGGCATTTCTTTGGGGGGCCACACAGCCCTCCATGTGCTCAACAGAGGTAGCCTGACTGCCATTAGGTACGAGATGAGATCCTCAGACCCCTTGTGAGACCATATGCTGGTGCGTTTGGCCCTGGGTTCCTCCTAATGCAAGACAATGCTAGACCTCATGGGGCTGGAGTGTGTCAGCAGTTCCTGCAAGAGGAATGCATTGATGCTATGGACTGGCCCGTCCGTTCCCCAGGCCTGAATCCAATTGAGCACATCTGGGACATCATGTCTCGCTCCATCCACCAACGCCACGTTGCACCACAGACTGTCCAGGAGTTGGCGGATGCTTTAGTCCAGGTCTGGGAGGAGATCCCTCAGGAGACCATCCGCCACCTCATCAGGAGCATGCCCAGGCATTGTAGGGAGGTCATACAGGCACGTGGAGACCACACACACTACTGAGCCTCATTTTGACTTGTTTTAAGGACATTACATCAAAGTTGGATCAGCCTGTAGTGTGGTTTTCCACTTTAATTTGGAGTGTGACTCCAAATCCAGACCTCTGTGGGTGGATAAATTTGATTTCCATTGATAGTTTTTGTGTGATTTTGTTGTCAGCAAATTCAACTATGTAAAGAAAAAAGTATTTAATAAGAATATTTCATTCATTCAGATCTAGGATGTGATATTTTAGTGTTCCCTTTATTTTTTTGATCAGTGTCTATGAATGTTATCAATCTCTATCAGCTAATACTGAATTTATGATCTTTTTAACCTTCGATGTTTTAAGATCCTCACATACTGTGAACTTACTAATAATTTTATATGTATAACAGGCTATGAGTATTTCCTTTAACCTGTCACATTATTACATACAGCCTGGAAGAACTATTGGATATAAAAACGACGTCAACTTACCAACATTATGACCAGGAATACGACTTTCCCGAAGCAGATACTTTGTTCAGACCACCACCCAGGACATCGGATCTAATCCCAGAGGCCAACCTAAAACAACGTCACCGCAGGAGAGGTAGACGGAACGGCCTCCTGGTCAGACTTTGAAGGCTCAAGGAACTTTACTGGACTCTGTGTTAACTGAAAGCCATATATCCTGAGGCTACATTTATTGTAGCTAGGGATTTTAACAAAGCTCATTTGAGAACAAGGATACCTAAATTATATTAGCATATTGACTGTAGCACTCGGGCGGGCAATACACTGGACAACTGCTACTCTAACTTCCGCGATGCATCAAATCAAATTGTATTGGTCACATACGCATGGTTAGCAGATGTTAATGCAAGTGTAGTGAAATGCTTGTGCTTCTAGTTCCGACATTGCAGTAATATCTAACAATTCCACAACAACTACCTTATACACACACAAGTGTAAAGGAATGAATAAGAATATGTACATATAAATATATGGATGAGCGATGGCCGTGCAGCATAGGCAAGATGCAGTATATGGTACAGAGTACAGTATATACATATGAGATGAGTAATGTAGGTTATGTAAACATTATATAAAGTGGCATTGTTTAAAGTGACTAGTGATACATTTATTACATCCAATTCTTTATTATTAAAGTGGCTAGAGATTTGAACCGCGTCCTCAGAGCATGCAAAGACCAGCTGGCTGGTGTGTTTACGGACATATTCAATCGCTCCCTATCCCAGTCTGCTGTCCCCACATGCTTCAAGATGGCCACCATTGTCCCTGTACCCATGAAGGCAAAGATAACTTCTGTCATCATGAAGTGCTTTGGGAGACTAGTCAAGGAACATATCACCTCCAACTTACCTCCCACCCTAGACCCACAAATACAACAGTCAATAGAACTTACAGGTCGTTCGAAAGAAGAGTGAACACGTGATGGCAGTAGGCTATAGCAGTTATTCAGACCTATAACCTTTCAATCTTTGTGAAGAGAAGTGAAAGCCTTCTGCATCTAACTCTAGTTCTATATTATTCAAGGATGTCATTAGAATGATTAAGATAAATGAAATATGTTTTGTTGTCCTTAACTGTTGAAAGCGATGAAGGAATGAAACAACAAGAGAGAGAAAGAGGTATGCTGGTATGCTGATAACATTAGGGGAATTGTTATGAAAGGTGTATATACAGTTGAAGTCGGAAGTTTGCATACCGCCCCATCAGGTCCACAGAGGATGCAATCGCCATCACTCTGCACACTGCCCTATCCCATATGGACCAGAGGAATACCTATGTAAGAATACTGTTGTTACAGGAATTAAATTCCTCCGTTTTAATACCCAATTAAAATTAAACACAGTCAATTCCTAAGAATTTGTAAGACTCTTATTTGCATAAAATGGACAGAGACCAGTCTCAAATTCTACCAGAAGCGTTTATTCTCGAGTGTACTGAACATGATACAGTTTACCACAGATTATGCTAAATGGCATATATTATTATTATTATTATTATTATAAACTGACATCATTAGTTTTCGTACTACCCCGTCTCATCAACCAGCAGTACAATGGCTGTATAGTTCTCAAGCCTTCCCACATCGTATCCCCCTACTAAGATAATTTACGACCCAAGCCAAGGTCTACCTGTGTAGATAAGCATTCTAGCCAGTCTGGCTATAAGTTCATTCATTTCTACCAAGGAACAGACAGTCATTGTTCTAATTCTTGATTATATTTACACACATTGTATTCAGTACTAAGGTTAAAAGAAAATTCATACATCTATACAGTAACATAATAGTTTTCTGATTAGTCAGTCCTGATTGAAATGTATACATAATTAGTCATTATTGATTTAAAAAATCCCTTAACAACTGTTCATTGACTACAGCTCAGCATTCAACATCATAGTACCCTCCAAGCTCATCATTAAGCTTGAGGCTCTGGGTCTCAACCCCTTCCTGTGTAACTGGGTCCTGGACATTCTGACGGGCCGCCCCCAGGTGGTGAAAGTAGGAAACAACAGCTCCACTTCTCTGATCCTCAACACTGGGGTTCAACAAGGGTGCGTTCTCAGCCCCCTCCTGTACTCCCTGTTCACCCATGACTGCGTGGCCAACTCAATAATCAAGTTTGCAGATGACACAACAGTAGTGGCTTGATTACCAACAACGAAAAGGCAGCCTACAGGGAGGTGGTGAGGGCACTCGGAGTATGGTGTCAGGAAAACAAGCTCTCACTCAACATCAACAAAACAAAGGAGATGATCTTGGACTTCAGGAAACAGCAGAAGGAGACCCCCCCCCCCTTATCCACATGGACGGGACAGCAGTGGAGAAGGTGTAAAGGTGTGGTGAAGAAGGCACAACAGCGCCTCTTCAACCTCAGGAGGCTGAAGAAATTTGGCTGATCACGTAAAAAACAGAAGCACAATTGAGAGCATCTTGTCGGACTGTATCACCGCCTGGTACGGCAACTTCACCACCCTCAACTGCAAGGCTCTCCAGAGGGTGGTGCGGACTGCACAACACGTCACCAGGGGGCAAAATACCTGCCCTCCAGGACACCTACAGCACCCAACGTCACAGGAAGGCCAAAAAGATCATCAAGGACAACAACCACCTGATCCACTGCCTGTTCACTCCGCTACCATCCAGAAGGCAAGGTCAGTACAGGTGCATCAAAGCTGGGACCCTAAGACTGTTAAACAGCTATCACTAACACAGAGAGGCTGCTGCCTACATACAGACTCAAATCATTGGCCACTTTACTAAATGGGTCACTAGTCACTTTAAATAATGCCACTTTAATCATGTTTACATATCTTACATTAAGAATCTCATATGTATATACTATATTTTATACCATCTATTGCATCTTGCCTATGCTGCTCGGCCATCGCTCATCCATATATTTATATGTACATATTCTTATTCCTTCCCTTTACATTTGTGTGTATAAGGTAGTTGTGGAATTGTTAGATATTGGACTTGTTAGATATTACTGCATTGTTGGAACTAGAAGCACAAGCATTTTGCTACATTAGCATTAACATCTGCTAATCATGTATATGTAACCAATAACACTTGATTTGAAGATGACTTGAGGCTGTAATCGCTGCCAAGGTCCTTCAGCAAAGAGTCTGAATACTTATGTAAATATGATATTTCCATTTTTTTGTTATGTTTTTTATCAAAAATGTCTAAACCTGTTTTTGCTTTCTCATTATAGGGTATTGTGTGTAGATTGATGAGGGGAAACAACAATTGAATCCATTTTAGATTTATGGCTATAACATAACAAAATGTAGAAAAAGTCAAGGGGTCTGAATACTCCCTGAATGCAATGTACTTGACAATCTATGACAAGACCTGAAAATGGTAGTCTAGCAGTGAACAACAACCAATTTGACAGAGCTTGAATAATTTGGAAAATCATAATGAGACAATGTTGCACAATCCAGGTGTGGAAAGCTCTTAGAGACTTAACCAGAAAGACTCACAGCTGTAATCGCTGCCAAAGGGGCTTCTAGAAAGTATTGACTCGGGTGTGAATACCTGTGTAAATGAGATATTTCTGTATTTAATTTTCAATAAATGTGCAAACATTTCTAAAAACATGTTTTCACTTTGTAATTATGGGGTATTGTGTGTAGATGGGTGAAGACAAATTCAGGCTGTTAACACAACAAAATGTGGAATAAGTCAAAACTTTATGAAGGCGCTGTATCTGCTACAGTGTTTCAAAGGGAATAGGTGACATACCTCACCAACCTCCATGTACTTTTACCACACCTCCAAGACCTACATTTATTTAAAGAAGCCTACAGAGTCCCCAAAAATATAACCTCTCCCTTAGGCCTACAGTTTTGCAGTATAGAGATGGGTTGAAAATCAAGAGGCATTCCATGGCATAATATGACATATTCAACCACCCAAGGACAATTTCAGCACTCCTCTCAAAGGGAATCGTGCTGAGCCTGTCACCTGGCGATTAGTGGGTGGGGTGGAATTTTTATTAAATCCCAGAGTTCCCCTGCTTGTCCAGCACTATTGTCAGACTGGAGTGTGTCGACATTGAAGACATTTTCCAATTTTAAACTTTACAGAACCTTGTGAACCATTGATTGAAGTGTATTGAAGTGTTTCTAGCTGCCAGGAATAAGAAGTACTTGAGTTTACTTCACGGCCTGAGAGGCTTTAAACAAAATTTGTTTTGTGTGAAGCTGAATTATTTCCGATGTTTCGGCAAATGGGGATGTAAATATTTTCAGAATCAAGGTCTTTAGGGGAAGTTTTATGTCGACCAACATCTAGTACATTGTGAGTCCAGTGGAGGCTCCTCAGAGGAGGACGGGGAGGACCGTCCCCCTAAGTGAATTTCATTTTTTTTCAAGGTAAAACATTGAAAAACACTGATAAAACTATAATAAATATATTCAAATGTCACCAAAGAATTGATTAAAAAACTGTAGGGTAGCACCATGGTGTAGCCGGTGGACAGCTGGCTTCAGTCCTCCTCTTGGTACATTGACTTCAACACAAAGCCTTGGTTCTCACCCACTTACACAGTAATTATGACAACTTCCGGAGGACACCCTCCAACCTATCAGAGCTCTTGCAGCATGAACTGACATGTTGTCCACCCAATCATGGGATCAGATAATTCATCTAGTACTGAAAGCATAAGCATACAGCTAGTTAACACTGCAGTGCATACAAAGAGAGAGAAAGACAATAGTGTCCCAGATCCGGATATCCCTGCAGGCCAAACCCTCCCTAACCCGGACGGCCAATTGTGCGCCGTCCCATGGCCCCCCCCCGGTCACAGCCAGCTGCGACAGAGCCTGGGCTCGAACCCAGAATCTCTGATGGCACAGCTAGCACAGCGATGCAGTGCCTTAGCCACTGCGCCAACGGGGAGGCAGAGAAAGACAATAGTTGAACAGTTTTCAACAAATGTATTCATTAAAAAATAAAGGAGAATCCAAGAGAGAGAAAGAGTGTCATTTGTTTCAGTTTCACTTACTGAGCCAGCAAATGCAGCTGGCTAGTTTGGTTACTCAAACACCCGGCTCAATCAGAGGGATGCTATGTTAGCTAGCTGGCTATGACTATCCAACACAACACTGGAACTCTTCCAAGTCAATGTAAGCTTTTGGTTTTCTAAATGTATGTAACTGCTTACTGACTATACACTGTAAATTTACTGCATGATTGTAGCGGGTTTACTAACGAGTTAGTTATATTAGATTATAGTTATTAGTTATATTAGATATGTTGATTAGGACGTTACTTTAGCTGATATGGGGACAACGATGTTGGCTGTGTGTAGCGGTTATGACCTGGTTTGGCTTGGAAAGGTTTTTTGGTCACATACAGCTGATGTGTTTTTCATTGAAGTCCACAAACAAAGGGAAAAGGTGAGAGGAGGAGAGTGCATAGAGGTGAGAAGGAATACAACGAGGCTGATATAAAATTGAACTGTGTCTATGCGTGATCATGGGTGTATTCATTCCACTGATTATGTTGAAAAACAATTCTTAAGCGGAAGCAAATGAAACAGGGCTAAAAAATATATACCTGCATTTTTCCAATAGAAACTCTCGTTTTCAACTGTTGGAAAAATGATTACACCCTAGATAGATAAGCTAGATGCAGGCAAGTGTGTGCAATGCAGGATTGAATGTGTCAATGTGTCTCCATGTGTCACTGTCTGTCATCTCACATTTTTCTCTCAACCTATGTGCACCTACATTGTGAACTTTCATTCATAGGCTAGGTTGTAGCAACCTCATGATGGGTATATGGAAAATGTGAGTATCATGTAGTAGCCTACACCGACATTTAGCTGGGTGAACGGAATATGAATGACAGCCATCCAACATGCTGGAATAGAAATAAGGCCATGCTCATGCTCAACAAAAGAATCGTCCTCCCTCATCATAAACGGCACTGACCGCCACTGTGAGTCACATCATTAAACTCGTAATAGTAAGAGGCACCCGTAAATTAAGCTCTGTGGCATTTGTCGGGATCACAGTGAATGGTGTCTGTGTGGAGACTATTTTGTAGGCAGTAAAAAGGTTAGCTAACAAAGAAGTTGAGAAACCAGAGTGAACATTGTTAAGTATCCTCAAGCTGTTGAGGTGAAATTAGGTTTCCACTTCCATATAAACCCTCCCTTTTCCCTTTCCCCCAACCCCTACAAACGAGCCGGAGTGAGTGGAACCCTTATGATGTAGCCACCATAACAAGACATCTGTGCAGCTAGAGAGCTCTCCTGTAATAGAGTGAATCCCCACATCCCCCTCCTCCCCTGCTCCACAGTACAGTCAAGTAATTAGTACTACATGCAGTGCCGTGTGTTCCAGTTTACGAGCCTCTGAACGTTCCTTTTGATTCCTTACGGCTTGATTCCCTCGATCTCAATCCTGCTCTCATTAGCGCTCGTCGCAGTTACACACTGCTTGCTTCATCAGATCACACAGAACTGCAGGCTGTGTAATTGCACTCCATAATTATATTTCATTATGCATCGACAACTTCCACCTGAACAATGCACACGGTCACGTGACCCCACCCCAAATTAAGGATGTGAGGCGCTTGGTATCCACATGGAGGCTTCTTGATGGGCTCGGAAGGAGACAAGAGTTTGTGTGAGTGGTGTATCGTACGTGTTTGGTACTTGGTATTACGGTTGGGTTTCCTTTGGGAATGCTGGCTTGTCTGTCGCTGCTTGTTCAATCAGAGAGTCAGGGAGAAAAAAAAGAGAGTGTTTGTACCAGAAGAGCTCCCAGGGCATTATTTGTTTTCCCCAAATAAACAAATGAATTATCCATTCGATAAGCAGGGAAAGAAGACCGATCTGGCACTCGGGGCGCTGATTACAGCAGAATTACAAGAGTTGGGACCTGGTTTCCGCAGTGGGTTCCAAAAGTCTCTGGAACTGACTGAGGCTCACTCACAGAAAACAGTATATGGAATGCATTCGTTCCACACATAACATCAACCATTAGGTGTGATTGCAAACATCATCAAACGACAAGGAGCTGTTTCCGCATCAATCGCGTTAATCTAACCAAGACTGTAAGGGGTTTTGCCCTATGGTATACAACACCCACCACCCAGCAGATCCAGACATCTGCACACATAACATCCTAGCTACAGTGGGGCAAAAAAGTATTTAGTCAGCCACCAATTGTGCAAGTTCTCCCACGTAAAAAGATGAGAGGGGCCTGTAATTTTCCTCATAGGTACACTTCAACTATGACAGTCAAAATGAGAAGAAAACAAATCCAGAAAATCACATTGTAGGATTTTTTTATGAATTTATTTGCAAATTATGGTGGAAAATAAGTATTTGGTCACCTACAAACAAACAAGATTTCTGGCTCTCACAGACCTGTAACTTATTCTTTAAGAGGCTCCTCTGTCCTCCACTCGTTACCTGTATTAATGGCACCTGTTTGAACTTGTTATCAAGCTGTCCACAACCTCAAACAGTCACACTCCAAACTCCACTATGGCCAAGACCGAAGAGCTGTCAAAGGACACCAGAAACAGGCTGCTCCAGGCTGGGAAGACTGAATCTGCTATAGGTAAGCAGCTTGGTTTGAAGAAATCAACTGTGGGAGCAATTATTAGGAAATGGAAGACATATAAGACTACTGATAATCTCGCTCAATCTGGGGCTCCACACAAGATCTTCTGTAGCTCAGTTGGTAGAGCATGGCGCTTGTAACGCCAGGGTAGTGGGTTCGATCCCCGGGACCACCCATACGTAGATTGTATGCACACATGACTGTAAGTCGCTTTGGATAAAAGCGTCTGCTAAATGGCATATATTATTATTATTATTATTATCTTACCCTGTGGGGTCAAAATGATTACAATAACGGTGAGCAAAAATCCCAGAACCACACGGGGGGACCTAGTGAATGACCTGCAGAGAGCTGGGACCAAAGTAACAAAGCCTACCATCAGTAACACACTACGCCGCCAGGGACTCAAATCCTGCAGTGCCAGACGTGTCCCCCTGCTTAAGCCAGTATATGTCCAGACCCATCTGAATTTTGCCCGAGAGCATTTGGATGATCCAGAAGAAGATTGGGAGAATGTCATATGGTCAGATGAAACCAAAATATAACTTTTTGGTAAAAACCCAACTCGTCGTGTTTGGAGGACAAAGAATGCGGAGTTGCATCCAAAGAACACCATACCTACTGTGAAGCATGAGGGTGGAAACATCATGCTTTGGGGCTGTTTCTCTGCAAAGAGTGAATGGGGCCATGTATCGTGAGATTTTGAGTGAAAACCTCCTTCCATCAGCAAGGGCATTGAAGATGAAACGTGGCTGGGTCTTTCAGCATGACAATGATCCCAAACACACCGCCCGGGCAACGAAGGAGTGGCTTCGTAAGAAGCATTTCAAGGTCCTGGAGTGGCCTAGCCAGTCTCCAGATCTCAAACCCAATAGAAAATCTATGGAGGGAGTTGAAAGTCCATGTTGCCCAGCAACAGCCCCAAAACAGCACTGCTCTAGAGGAGATCTGCATGGAGGAATGGGCCAAATTACCAGCAACAGTGTGTGAAAACCTTGTGAAGACTTACAGAAAACGTTTGACCTCTGTCATTGCCAACAAAATGTATATAACAAAGTATTGAGATAAACTTTTGTTATTGACCAAATACTTATTTTCCACCATAATTTGCAAATAAATTAATTAAAAATCCTACAATATGATTTTCTGGATTTTTTTCTCTAATTTTGTCTGTCATAGTTGAAGTGTTCCTATGATGAAAATTACAAGCCTCTCTCATCTTTTTATGTGGGAGAACTTGCACAATTGGTGGCTGACTAAATACTTTTTTGCCCCACTGTATATTCTCTGACGCTCCAGGGGTCAGCATACAGCAGCTCCCAGGAGGCCACAATGACACTGTACTGTATGAAGGTGATCAATTATTCAAACCCACTAGATAAAGCCACAGCCTACAAACAATAATAAGCTCTTTAAAACATGTATTGAAACTATTTTCTATTCACAGATACTCCAGGGGAAGAAAATGACTCATTAGAAAAACACAGACAGAAGGGAACGAGTCTAGTCCAGGCTTCATGCTTTTGTAATACAGATATGGACTGAATATTAAGGGACCATTAACGACTCGGCGAGAGTCCCCTATTTGGATCACTGCTCCTACATCCCTTCCCCACATTGTGCCTGTGATATCGAACTCCGGAATATTTATCCCTTAGAGTTTTTACTATCGTCATATTTTACCTTTCGTTTTATTGCCGGATCTGGGGTGTTAATGCTATTCCCGCTGAGGTGAGGCCAATTATACCCAATCAAGCTTATGAGATGAGAATAGAAAGCATCATTAACAGGGTTCTTCATTAGAGAAGGGTGCAGCCGGGTGAGAGGCACATGGACACTGGGTATGAATCAGGGTGATGCTGAACAGACGAGTGTAGGAGTCTCTGTAGATTATTTACAGTGGTCTGTGGTACAGGCTTGCAGTGTGTGGCAGAGGTTGTAAAGGTTGAACGTGTGTGTGATTTCAGTCCAGCAGGACACCATCGCAGCCTGGGGGAAGGTGAGCATGGAACCTGCCTCACTCCCTGGGTGCTTCAGAGGCCACAACGGCTACCAAGACTCAGTGGAAAGCAGAGTGGGCCTGTCTGTCTGTCTGTTTCACCAGGCATGGATGGAATACCTCAAAATAACTTATTTTGACAAGACCATCCATGCACTTCTGAAACGGTATGGGCCTGGCCACTAACCACTAAGCCTACCAGCACATGGAGATACGTGCAGACTAGACCAGTGTTTCCCAAACTCCGTCCTTGGACTCCAAGAGGTGCATGTTTTAGTTTTTGCCTGAGCACTACACAGCTGATTTAAACAACTCAACTAATCATCAAGCTGTGTAGTGTTAGGGCAAAAAAAAAAAAACCTGCACCCCGTGGCGTCCTGAGGACCGAGTTTGGGAAACACTGGATTAGATCCACAGCCCAGGGGACTGATTCTGGGTGAATGAGTGAATGCAGAAGGGAAATGGGGAACATTTATCTTACCTCATGTGCCGCTGCTCTATGGAAAACATCTCAATGAGGTCGATGGAATGATGAGGTCGATGGATTGTCTCAGGGTTTGACTGGATGAATGAGCACTCTCCCAAAATGGGACCTAGTCAGTTGTCCAACTGAATGTATTCAACTGAAATGTCTTCCGCATTTAACCAAACCCCTCTGAATCAGAGAGGTGCGGGGGGCTGCCTTAAATCGACTTCCACGTCTTCAGCGCCCGGGGAACAGTGGGTTAACTGCCTTGATCAGGGGCAGAAAGACACATTTTTACCTTGTCTGCTCGGGGATTCGATCCAGCAACCTTCCGATTACTGGCCCAATGCTCTAACCACAAGGCTGCCCAAATGCTACATATACCAATCAATGCTGTTTATACAATGGGTCGGTCTAATCCTGAATGCTGATTGGTTAAAACCGCATTCCGGTGTCTATTCCATAAGTTACCATCAGCTACAGTAAATCTATGATGTTAAAATGCCTATTTACTCTGTTCCACCTGACTGCGCAATCCACGGTCTCATCAGCCCAGCCAGGCAATTTATAAACTTGATCTCCACTATAAAAAGCATCTAGACATTCTCACATTTCTTTTAAACAGCAGAGGTTCGTATAAACCTTGCCTCTCCAACATTTGCAAAATGGTTTCAATATTCAAATTTGATCTCCAGCTGTCCCATAGTAATGAATGAGTCGGGACAAGACAGACATGCAGGCATCGGTTCTCAGCCTGTGGAAATCATGAATCAGCTGGCATAATTTTTATGGATATATACAAAGAAATGTAAATTGATGAAAGGTCCAACGAAACAAAGTGCAGCTAGTTTGCAGTCTTTCCAGCTTCAGTTTGAAGTGATTGTGTTGTTTGGACACATCCATGATCATTATTTGAATATGTTGGTAACCTGTTGTATAAAAGTGATAATGCCCTCAAAGCCGGTGTTTGGAGGATATATTGGCAGTTTGCCGCCCCTCGACTTTGTCTCGGGCCTAACACCCGTGCCAATGCATCCTCCAAACACCGGCTTTGAGGGCATTATCACTTAAGTTTGCACTGCCAATTAAGCTCATGTGATGGACACTTTACAATTACCTCTGGTTTCATGTTCAGACTAGAGACGTTTTGCATATGCTTTAGATGCACATAATATATGTTCTCCCTGTGTGGATGACAGCTCGCCAAGACGCAAAACAGATGTAATTAAAACACATTCGGGGGGGGGGGGGTCAGGGGAGCTGTTAAACGCAACATCATTGTATAGAGAAATAGCCAGACAAGGAATAATCTGTGTAATATTGTGTTGCGATTGTCTCTGCCCCAGTATGCTTACTTGATGGAAAGTTTCCACTGCCAGTACTTTTCTTATCTCCCTCACACAACACTGCCTCCCTAAACAGCATCTACCAACTAAGCACCCCCTCCCTCTACCTTCCACAGAATAGATAGGTCAATGTGCAAAAGTTGCAGAAAAAGCAAACGAGGGAAATGTTGAAATAATGAGGGAAGGATGGAGAGGCCTGGCAGTTGTATCTTGGGAGATGATTATAGACGTGTTGTTCTGCTCAGCGCTACTTGTGGAACCAGTTCGCCTGCAGCCGCCTGAATATTTGAAAGTACAGCCAGAAGGTAGTATTGGAGATCTGGGGGTCTATTCCAACGATGCAGAATTATACAGTACACGCTGCAGGTGATGAGGATATTCACAGAGAATAGCCAAAACAGAGGCATTTGCTAAGGTGTGTGTGTGTGTAAATGAACAGCTGTGAAGTTGTGGAAGTGATTCAGAACATTTTGAAGATTAAGCTCCAGCGAGATGAACGTTTTTTGCACTCAACACTGTCAAGGACGCCGACAAGATGGAGCGTCAGGACACAGAACCGTTACTTCTTGTCATCCTCAACCTGTCACAGCAAAATTGAGGCATCTTTCAGAATTTGGTGAGATATTAGGGACATCATGAGATGTAAGGCTACCTTGTTGGTTGTTGGATGAGCAGCATGTCTAGACACAGGCTCTGAGTCACAGTGAGAAAGCATGTTGTCTGAGTTTCTAACCTCGCTCTCTAGTTCCTCACTGAACGCATAACTGCTTTAACTACTGTGTATGTGTGTGTGTGTAAATGAACGGCTGTAAAAATGGCAGTAGAATAGCTACTTCAGTAACCAGCACCTACCATTTCCTGTTGTTCCATCTTATTATCTTCTCTTTCTACCACAAAGGAGAAATTAACTCCAGGATCTTTCTGTAGCTGTACTTCCCAAGGCGTGCTACCGATTAGCCTAAATACAATAATTACAGCTTCATCACAGTTCTATTGCAGTCCTTACCCTCCTCTTGATAGCCTGCTAGACACACTGTGGAGAGGGAGATAGGTGGAAAGGCAGAGGGGCACAGAGAGGCCCTGATCTCAATCTGTCAGTGCCGGCACCATCAGCCCCAGAACATCTCAATCTCTTCAGCTTGTCTCCTCTGGTCTCTCGGAGGGGCATTAAAGTTATTAAAGTGGATGTGGGGCCGTGCGGTGGTGGCGATCGATAGCCAGCCCAGCCCTAATGGGAAGGGGAAATGTATGGAAGGGTGAGGATTAAGGAGGGGGTTTTTAAGTGCTCATGTCACAAGCGCTGAGAACAAAGGGAGACTGATCGACAGATGGCTGAAGAATGCTTCATATAAACTTGTGGTAGATGACACAGTTATGATTGTTTGTTGGTGTTATATGTTGGTACTGTATATGTGCAGTACGTGGAGTGGACTATGAGGAATCATTTGATATTTGCACTGGATTCAACAAAAACTGACTTGCTAATTGAGTACACCATGCATCCCCTTACGGGGAAAAATCTTTAAAATCCATTTTAGCCTTCTTGGAAATGGCATAGTGCTCTAATACATGCCATTGTTCGTCTGAGTTAATGATAATTAGGTGTGTTTGTATCTCAAGTCTCCCTCTCATGCTGCTGAAAGGAGGGGGCTACACGCCGTGGCCTCTTTGAAACATGATTTGCTGCAATCTTGGAAATTGTTTGGTTTAATTGCCCCAAAATCCATTCAAGTTCTGGGTTAAGAAGTGGCTTATTCTGGGACTTGAGATTTTCTATTTCCAGACAGGCCGTGAAGCATTCCAGAACATCCTCTTTCAGGTTTGTGATTTACTCCAAACAACCTGCTTTGCCTTCTGTAAAGACATAGATATATTCATGGTTTATCTGCTGATTTATTTTTGGGGTGTGTGTGTGTGTGTGTGTGACTGTCTTGTTACATGTCAGTTACCCAGGCGTTATATAAACTGACTTTACCAGTGACTGACTGGGCTGCAGGGCTGAATTCCCATGTCTGCTCAGTGCTTGCTCTTCTGAAAATTACAGCAAAACGAAAAGTGGGCCCTCATACCGTAGCACTCACTCATGACTCTTAACACTACTGTGCCACAGTAAACTATCAAAAATATCGCTGACTTCTCAACTAACTCTCCAATCCACTGAAACTTTAAAAGCATATAATTCAACTGAAACTCTCGGGACACGGATTCTCTCTGGGTTCGAGCAGGGAATACGAAATGTGGTTTCTCATGTCAATCTATTTATTATATCTGAGGAGCCCAGACCAGATCAATCTTTAAAGGCCCAGTGCAGTCAAAAAACGTGATTATATACATTTCCACACTATGAGGTCAGAATAATACTGTGAAATTGTGAAAATGCCCTTTTAGTGTAAGAGCTGTTTTGAAAATACCATCATCAGAAAATGGGTTAACCTCAAGGTCTAAGCTGGGGGGGACCCCTTTAGGTATCCATTTTTTATTATTATTTTATTATTTGATAAAATATAGAATTTGGTCTTTACTACTATAGCCCATAGAAACGCATTGAATAACACATTCATAAATAGCAAATAAAGACAGTCAAAGAAATAGATCATAAGGAATAAGGCTTTGAAGTGTATGTCCTATATCTTGGAGATATATGACGTTTTTTTAACCCCTTATTTGTTTGGACATACTTCTATTTGTTTGTATGGGTTACCTTCAGATGAGTGACTGTGACACTTGTGGGGGTCCTAGACCAAACAGAGAACACCATCGTTTTTATGAGTCTCCCTTTCCATAGAGTGGTAATAATAGTTTGGATGCTACAAGAAGTTTTCATGAGAAGACAGATTTCCGAGATGACTCATGGTCTGACAAATACCGCTGTAGCTCGGCCACCTTCCACCGCAGATGGTGCATTGATACGCAACACATGCAACAAACATCGGATATCTCTAGCTTAAACTGGAGGATTTTATTATTGGTCAATCTCAGTAACATGAAACAGAGTTCCAAACCTCTGCCAATAGCAGCTAATTTTGAGTTTTCCCTCCCCACTTCGACTCAGACTGTCCGAGCAACATTCTTGCTTGAGAAATTGCTCTTTGCTAAGAAGCTATTTTTGTTTGTTTTTTGACCATTTTCATTTAAAAACAATCCCAGCTGTTACCCGGAAATGATTGATGAAGAGACAAAGACGGCTGCATTGGACCTTTAAGGCCCATAGCACATCTGCTACGCTGTGGCCAATGGTGAGAAAGATAAAGCTAGTGAGTAATGGGAGCACTATGTGGGTTTTATTGCTCAGAGGTCTCCATTTAGCTTGGCCTCTTGTAAATCACCTGTACTGCTGAGTGTGGTGCCTGGGCGTCTGATGGCTTTCCTCTGTATAAAGTTAAACCAGATTTACACTGAACCCCAAAGAATTAATCGACATGTAACGTGTTGGTCCCATGTTTCATAAGCTGAAATAAGATCCCCAGGAATGTTCCATATGCACAAAGTTATTCATTATTTTCACATTCCTGTTTGAGCATTTCTCCTTAGCCAAGATAATCCATTCACCTGACAGGTGTGGCATATTAAACAGCAGGATCATTACACAGGTGTACCTTATGCTGGGGACAATAAAAGGCCACTCTAAAATGTGCAATTTTGTCACACAATTGGCATGCTGACTGGAGGAATGTCCACCAGAGCGATTGCCAGTGAACTGAATGTTAATTTCTCTGCCATAAGCCACCTCCAACATCGTTTTAAAGAGTTTGGCAGTACGTCCAACCGGCCTCACAACCGCAGACCATGTGTATGGCGTCATGTGGACGAGTGGTTTGCCGATGTCAATATTGTGAATTGGGGTTAGGCATAAGCTACGGACAATAAACACTTCCATTTTTTCGATGCCAATTTGAATACACAAAGATACCGTGATGAGATCCTGGGGCCCATTGTCGTGCCATTCATCTGCCGCCATCACCTCATGTTTCAGCATGATAATCCACAGCCTCATGTCACAAGGATCTGTACACAATTCCTGAAAGCTGAAAATGTCCCAGTTGTTCCATGGCCTGCATACTCAGACATGTCACCCATTGAGCAGGTTTGGGATGCTCTGGATCGAAGTGTACGACAACGTGTTCCATTGCCCGTTAATATCCAGCAACTTCGCACAGCCATTGAAGAGGAGTGGGACAACATTCCACAGGCCAGTCCACAGCCAGATCACCTCTATGCGAAGATGTTTCCTGCTGCATGAAGTAAATGGTGATCACACCAGAAACTGAGCGGTTTTCTGATCTACACCCCTACTTAAAAAAAGGTATCTGAGCAACAGATGCATATCTGGATTCCCAGTGATGTGAAATCCATAGATTACGGCCTCATTTTTTTTCAATGGACTTATATGAATTGTAACTCAGTGAAATCTTAGAAATTGTTGCGTTTATATTTTTGTTCAGTATAATTCCTTTTCCCATCACACCTAGGTATTGGTTTACTTCCAGAGGTGGCGGCGTGGTGAAAAGAGATCTCCACTGGCACACTATACTCATGGGAACTTCTGGGAACAGAGAAAGTTAAAAAAGGACTGTATATAACCTGTGGGAAATGAAGCTGCCACAACCCTACAGCACTCTATTGAAAGAGAGGGTTTTCAATGACAACTTCCCCTCTTATGCCGAGATAAATATGCAACAGCTGAGTCCCCCTTGAAACTTTGCCCTCTTCCTGACATAGTAAAGAATCGACCTGAATCCAAAACAACGATATTAACTTCTTATGCCTGTGGCAGTCAGCACACCATTTCATTAGAGCTGGCAGATAGAGCTGCAGAGAGGAGAGCGTCACTGTGTGCGAGTAGTTTTGCTGCTCTTTGGGCTGTGTGCAGTTGTTGTATTTTCAAATAAAATCAAAGTTTATTTGTCATGTGCGCCGAATACAACAGGTCGACCTTACAGTGAAATGCTTACTTACAGGCTCTTACCAATAGTGCAAAAAAGGTATTAGGTGAACAATAGGTAAGTAAACATAAAGTTAACCAGGCCACATACAGACACCGGTTAGTCAGGCTGATTGAGGTAGTATGTACATGTAGATATGGTTAAAGTGACTATGCATATATGATAAACAGAGAGTAACAGTAGCGTAAATGAGGGGTTGGTAGGTAGCGGGACACAATGCAGATAGCCCGGTTAGCCAATGTGCCGGAGCACTGGTTGGTCGGGCCAATTGAGGTAGTATGTGCAGTGGGCGCCAAAATTACTGCCACCCTGACTGGCAATGCACAAACAATACAATTATAGAGAAACTCAAAATACCAACATGTGAGTAATACTGTACTTTTATTAATGTTTCAATGGAACCGACCAAAATACATTTATCCATAATTATTGGCACTCCTCATTTAGTACTTAATGCAACCACCTCTGGCAAGGATAACATCATGGAGTCTTTCCATGTGTTCCTTAACCTTGTCAAACATTACATCTGAAGGGATTTTGGACCATTCCTCTATGCAGATCCTTCACATTCTTGGGTTTGCGCTTATCAACTGCCCTCTTCTACTGAGCCCACTGGTTTTCCATTGGATGGAGGTCTGGCAACTGAGATGGCCATGGCAGAACATTGATTTTGTTGACACAGAACCATTTCTGTGTGGATCTTGTGGTATGTTTTGGGTCATTGTCTTTTGGGAAAGTCCACCTACGGCCAAGGCCCAGCCTTCTGACAGAGGCAACCAAATTGTCTGGTACTTTGTAGAATTCATTATGCCAATCTTAACCAGTGCCTCTGGACCTCTGGAATTAAAACAGCCCCAAAACATCACTGACCCCCTCCATATTTCACCATACGTATGAGGTTCCTCTCCTTCTCTGTTTCGACGTCAAATATGCAGATGCTGTATCTGACCGAAACGTTCAATGTTGGTCTCATCTGACCAGAGCACCTTCTTCCAGTCATAATTTAATAATTGACATATTGCAAACTCCAAGCGCTTGCGTCTGTGTCTTGGGGTCAGAAAGGGCTTTCTTCTAGAAACCCTTCCAAAGAGCCTGTGGTTGTGGAGGTGGCACCTGATGGTGCTTTTTGAAACCTGGTGACCCCAAGATGCCACCAAGGCCTGCAATTCTTTCACAGTAATTCTTGGGGATTTTGTTGCTTCTCTCATCATCCTTCTTCCTATCCTGGGGGGCAAAATGCATTTGCGTCCTCCACCCGTAAGGTTAAACTGTTCCATATCGTTTGAATCTTTTAATAATTGCCCTGACAGTGCTGTGATATATTCAATCGTGTGTGGATCTTCTTGTAGCCATTACCAGATTTATGAAGGTCTACGACCATCTGTCTCTTTTGAATTGGCAGTTCTTTTGTTTTCTTCATGGTGTGGGATGACAGCGGGGTATTGCATGTGTGTTACATAATTTTATACCCATGTTAAACAGGAAGTGATGTAATTGCTCAATATAGTTCCTTAAGACTTATATCAACTTAAATAAGTGGAATTTAATTTGTCGTTTAATTTTGGTAGATGTTCTTTACAATAATCTTTAAGGATGCCATTAATTGTGAAACCTTGATTTGGAGGACATCAATTTTTAATTAAATCAATAAATTATTTTGGTTGGTTCCATTGAAACATTAAAGTACAGTATTTCTCACATTGGTATTTTAAGTTTCGCTATAATTATATAGTTTATATTTGTTTAAGCATTGTTTGTGCATTGCCAGTCAGAGGTGCCAGTGATTTTGGAGTCCACTGTACATGAATGTATAGATAAAGTGACTATGCATATATCATAAACAGAGAGCAGCAGCAATGTAAAAGATGAGTTGGGGGGGGGGGGCACACAATGCAAATAGTCCGGGTAGCCATTTGATTACCTGGTCAGGAGTCTTATGGCTTGGGGGTAAAAACTGTTGGGAAGCCTTTATGTCCTAGACTTGGCACTCCGGTAACGCTTGCCATGCTGTAGTAAAGAGAACAGTCTATGACTGAGGTGGCTGGGGTCTGACAATTTTTAGGGACTTCCTCTGACATGGCCTGGTGTATATGTCCTGGATGGCAGGCAGCTTAGCCCCAGTGATGTACTGGGCCGTACAAACTACCCTCTGTAGTGCCTTGCGAGGAGGCCGAGCAATTGCCGTACCAGGCAGTGATGCAACCAGTCAGGATGCTCTCGATGTTGCAGATGTAGAACCTTTTGAGGTTCTCAGGACCCATGCGAAATCTTTTCATTTCTGAGGGGGAATAGGCTTTGTCATGCCCTCTTCACAACTGTCTTGGTGTGTTTGGACCATTCTAGTTTGTTGTTGTGGACACCAAGGAACTTGAATCTCTCAACCGGCTCCACTACAGCCCCATTGATGAGAATGAGGGCGTGCTCGGTCCTCCTTTTCCTGTAGTCCACAATTATCCCCTTAGTCTTGGTTACGTTGAGGCATAGGTAGTTATTCTGGCACCACCCGGCCAGGTTTCTGACTTCCTCCCTGTAGGCTGTCTCGTCGTTGTCGGTGATCAAGCCTACCACTGTTGTGTCGTCTGCAAACTTAATGGTGGTGTTGGAGTCGTTCCTGGCCATGCAGTCGTGGGAGTACAGGAGGGGACTGAGCACGCACCCCTGGGGGGCTCCAGTGTTGAGGATCAGCGTGGCAGATGTGTTGCTACCTACCTTCACCACCTGGGGCCGGCCCGTCAGGAAGTCCAGGATCCAGTTGCAGAGGGGGTATTTAGTCCCAGGATCCTTAGCTTAGTGATGAGCTTTGAGGGTACTATGGTGTTAAACACTGAGCTGTAGTCAATGAATAGCATTCTCACATAAGTGTTCCTTTTGTCCAGGTGGGAAAGGGCAGTGTGGAGTGCAATAGAGATTGCATCATCTGTAGATCTGTTTGGGCGTTATGCAAATTGGAGTGGGTCTAGGGTTTCTGGGATAATGGAGTTGATGTGAGCCATTACCAGCCTTTCAAAGTACTTCATGGCTACAGACATTAGTGCTACGGGTCTGTAGTCATTTAGGCAGGTTGCCTTTGTGTTATTGGGCACATGGACTATGGTGGTCTGCTTGAAACATGTTTGGTATTACAGACCTAATCAGGGACATGTTGAAAATGTCAGTGAAGACACCTGCCAGTTGGTCAGCACATGCCCGGTACATACGTCCTGGTAAGCAGTCTGGCCCCGCAGCCTTGTGTATGTTGACCTGTTTAAAGGTCTTACTCACGTCGGCTACAGAGAGCATGATCACACAGTCGTCCGGAACAGCTGATGCTCTCATGCATGCCTCGAAGCGATTTAGCTCGTCTGGTAGGCTCATGTCACTGGGCAGCTCGCGGCTGTGCTTCCCTTTGAGTGAATGAACAGTCATCTCTACCCCTAGACCCATCTCACCCCACCCTAGACCATCAATCCCTACTCTCTTACCACCCTCACCCAAAAACCCATTCAAACCACTCATGTTACATCACTTCTCTTACTGTACAAACCACTCGTCTCTCTTCTCATCCAAGCTTCTCGTCCCCTTATCCCCACCACTGACTGCATCTCTTCTTGGTTCCTACCCTCTCAGGCCAAACCCAGAGACCTAACCACTTCATTTCCCCACCACAGTCACTGTACACACACACACACACACACACACACACACACACACACACACACACACACACACACACACACACACACACACACACACACACACACACACACACACACACACACACACACACACACACACACACACACACACACACACACACACACACACACACACACAGTAGATTGAGTGCAGTCTTTATTTGAGCGCTCAGCCACTCCGTAGCCTCAGAGAGATCACAGCAAAAAGGGTGGGGAGCAGAATCAAAACAAAAAGTAGTTCAACACATTTAAGTTCATTCATTCATATTCAGTCTCAACACAACCATTTAAAGTGCATTTCAGATTGAGATGTTTCTTTTTTTGACAAGCTCACAGTGACAATTACACAGACATAGATATTGGATAGACATAAATAATTAGTATTGTGTACAACAGTATGCTCTCAATCGTTAACGTATTGCACATTAAATAACAGTATAGCAAACATGGAATTAAAACAGAAGTGGCAGGAAGATAAACACAAATACATGAGGAAACACAACCGATCCTCTGAGCAGAGTCTCTCCGTTTTCATTTCCTGTCATAGGTGAGGAAAATAAGTTATACAGTACAATGTACAGTCAATGTGATGCTAGTGAGGTGAAAGGAACAGAACAGTCGTCATACAGTACATCTGCCATACTGATTCGTGTATTCAAAACAGACTCATGTTATGGCGTTTAAGTTCACAGCAGTGATAGCAGACGACAACAAAGCAGAAGATTATGGACCTGAACCCAGTCCTCACTGTCCATAAGATAAGTGGCCAGGACTTTCTAATCACCAAGTGACCTGACCAGAAGTATACATTTTTAAAAAACCGGGGTAGTGATAGCCCAATTTTTCCTTGGCAGGTCACAAGGTCGGGGACAACTCTAGGCCCCAACATCTGTGAAATGGTGTGTGGGGGGGGGGGGGGGGGGGTGACAACTCCAAATAACACCCTATTCCCTATATAGTGCACTACTTTTGACAAGGGCTCATTAGGCTCTGGTCAAATTTTGTGCACTATAAAAGGGAATGGGGTGCCATTTGAGATAATGAGGGACATTAAACAGATTGTAATGAGCAGCAAATACATGCCACTGTTTACAATGTAATTTCATGAATTAAACTACTGTTTCAACATTTCCAGTTAAAAAAAATAACAGAGGAAAAAAAGTGAAATGAGCTTAAAAACTGAGATTTGTTCTAAACTCGTGAAAAGACGAGCAGCACAGTGGCAGATCTACTTAAGACTGCTCACAAGGACAAGGGGGCACACCAGAGTGCCTTGTCCTTGTGAGCAGCAAAGCAAATCTGAACACTTGAAATTCAAAACGTCAGAGCTGAGACAACATTGGAAGCATAGCTTGGCCTGCTTTTTGAATACAGAGGATGCTTCTGTAGTGAGACAGACAAACAGGTTTGCCCTTCCCAATCAGAACAGGTTGTCTGTGTGAGTCTGGGACAGTGAATACTAAGTGAGGCTGGCATTCTAACATCTGATAGCCAGATGCAGCAAGGAGTGGGAATCACCTGTGAACCCAAGGCAGACCTCCTTCCTCTTTCAGCAACACAGCCGGGCAGTGGGACCAAGCTCCAGAACCACACTCATCTACATACCAAAATGTTATGTTCAGGACTGCGGGAAAGGAAGTCACAAAAGCAGGCACTTCTGTAATACACAAGAACAGCAAGAGTGCTTTACGGCGAATACTGCTACGTGATGCTATCCCATGCAGTCATTTTGAGGGCAAGTTATTTACTTGACATTTGTTAATCTACATACCATAATATGGTAAGCCAAGCAAAGCTAGACAACCAAAAAAATAATAATGCATGACTAACAAGTCTCAACCCTTCTCAATAACTTTAAGTCACTCCTATTTTGGGGGTTTTGGGTGAGAATATCTCAGAGACAAACATGTTAGGGCTTCTGTTAAGATCTCGTTAACATTAAAAACTAAATATTCCTTCCCCCTGAACATTCTAAATCCTTTAAGTCAAGGACTCTGACTGTCAAACAGGAATTGATTAAATTAATCTCTTCCTCATCCCGACAAACCTCAAATAGTTTGTTTGTTCATCATTGAAGAGATCAAATGTATAAAAAGTATTTGGTTCTTATCTGGGTGGGATTGGAAGCAGCCGTGCATTCCAAACAGCAGAGTTGATTTGGGGTGACGTTTAACAGGTCCCGAGGCAGATTCAGATCAGGGTGATGTTATACGCATGCGTTGTAGGGTTGCTGCAGAAAGCACTTCAAAGCGCTTGACAAAAACGTATAAGGTGAGTGCTTGTGATGACCATTATGGGGCATGGCTTCCAATCATTTAACAATGGGAGGACAAATACTTGGTGGCAGCAAAACAAGTGTTTCAGATATCAAGTACACTTACATCTGGCTTTACATATGGCCATAACGAGAAGGGTTCATGGAGGCGACGAGCTCATTGCCCATGACTAAATGTACCACTGTGACTTATCTTCCATGACTAGGGCACAACTGTGTTGCATAGAAAAACATGTAAAGCTTTAGCTGGGGAAGAAGAAATGCTAAATTAAGTTACAGAAATAGGCATGTTTATTTCTAGTCTTTGAGATCGTTTTGACTGGGTGACGTTCCGCTCATTCTACAACGTACACTCAGCCAACTGACTTGGGATCAAAAGATCAGTTATGACATCAAGGAAATAAGGACCTGATAGGGTACAAATGGTGCCCATTGGCTACTACTTAAAGCTCTCAAGGACTAAACATAGTAACAGACCAGGAAGTAGTTAGACATGATGGCTTTGAAGAAAAGCAAATGAGAGTCATTGTGTCCCTCTCCATCCTCCTTGACACTCTGCCCCACCGTGATGCACTCATTGTAAGTCTATCACCTTGAGGAAGGAGTGAGAGAAGTAGTAGTGAACAATAAAAATTTAAAAATTAAAATGGAGAGTTAAGTCTCAGCAGATGTCAAAGAAGCATGCCTGGCCCTGCTGTCGGCAGGGACACACTGAGCGTGTGCGTAACCCACTCGACATCCTCACACCCCTCCACTGTGCCACTCAGCTGTGTTACCATGCCAACTGGATCCGACTCAGAATCATTACGGAATCACGTGGAAGTTGCCGCCAGCCTCTGCATTACACCAGCAACATTGTTTCATGCTAGGAAATTATTTATCTTTCTTTCTGTCCCCTTCTATTCAGGGACCTGGGCCTGAAGCACGTCTGCTGTGTAGTTGGGCTGAGCTCTTCTCTGGTGCAGCCTCATTAAGGTAGCATGTGGGTGACCCTCTACCCACAGACCAAACTAGACCTGCTCATGATGGAAGCACAGGGGGAACAAAGGTGGCTCAGAGAGCACCAATTGCACAAGATGGCTCCTCTGATCTCTTTGTTGTCCCCGTGTCGCAATCAAACTGCACCACCACACAGACAAAGACAGATACAGACTATCGGCAGACAGAAGGGTACAGTGCAACATACAGCTACTTTTGAGAGTGCACTTAAAAACGTAAGGCATTCTCAGGGTACAAGGCAGAAATAATAAAGGTGTTTCAAAACCAGAGAACCCCCCCCCCCCCCCCCCCCAAATTAAGGTGCCACCAACCTCCTGTGAGAGAGACATAATACTGGCTGTGTAGCAAGGGGGACTTTAGAACATCACTCAGCAAGTAGAATTCCCCCCCCCCAGTTTAGCCAGAGGGACAATATCTGAAGTAACAAACTATATTCTCTAGTCTATACAACCAAATGTTCCCCTTCAAGTCAAGAGATGCTCGGTTCCTGTAACCGTTCCACTGTGTTATATTGCCTTAATCCCTCTACCACAGTTACGCAGAGATTATATCAGGTAAATTAAAGTTCCCGTCTACAGACAAATCAAAGTTATACTAAGCCCAACCACTACATACAGGCAGTTGTTCAGTAAGTAAAGCTTGACATTAACTTTCTTAGCCACATGTCCTTCAGACAAGTAGAACTGTTTTTTTTACTTGCCCGAAAGCTCAAGTCACTTGTTTATCTATTTGTAAGGTTAAAATATTCAGTGTTCAACAAAAATATTGACAGCATAGGAATTACTTGTCAATTAAGCTATTAAAAAATATATATTCTTAGACTTTGGCAGAATTACATGGCCAGTATTGTACATGGCCAGCATTGAATAGGAGGATTTTAGCGCTTGCGAGACGGTTTTACAATCGGAGTATGCAGAATTGGTCAACTGTGCACACGTATCAAATGTGTTCGACATTTGTGGTTATACACGAGCGCGGGTAGAAGTATATTTTAGGCCATCGGACATTACATTAATACATGCTAATAGCTAAATAGTTAAGTAGTGAGAACAAGCCAATCTACACAATATGGCTGTTATATATCATTGCTTTACCTGCTGCGCAAATGTAGCTCTCCTCTGACAAGGTGATGCAAACTTTTCCAGCATTTTCATTGTCGACCAAAAATGAGCTATAACTGGGCAAATAACTCACTAACTAGCAATGAATATCAACATGTGCACATGCGGCTTGCTTTGATCTCAAAAACGCATCTCGTGACTGCATGATTGAAAGATCGCTTGTGCCCGTCAATGCAGGCCTACAATAATTATACTCTAAAGCGCTCTGCAGAGATTAGGAGGACACTGATCCAATTCGGATCGGATTCGCCTAATTGTTTGTGACTTTTTTTTATACTAAACATTTTTTTTTAACTTGTCCAGTCAGAAAACTTAAATCTACATTCTTCATAACCAATTCTTTGGGGGGAAAGCAGACAAGCATTAATGTCGAGCCCTGTAAAGTCCAACCCAACTGAGTATGTATAAGTAACAATAAATGCTGTATTGGGGCCAGATAACACAGTGTTCCTAAGCATGTTCATTATCTTGGGAAAAGTTTTGGCCAGAAAGTAAAGTTGCAATTGTAGCTTGTTGGGGCTGGAGGGAATATAAAGTTAAGCATCCTGCCAGTTCCCACTTTGAAACAGAACTTCACAAAAACAACAATCTATTTATCTGCGTACAGATAGTGTTGAAGCAAGTGTTTTTTGGGGGGGGATAAACAATAAGGTGTAATGCTTGACTTCTTCGTCTGAGACGATATCAAATGTGTACATGGGCCAATTTGTTTTTCTGACCTTGAGTGATTCTTATTGGAAGAGGTTAGATAAAATATTATTTTGGGTTATACATTATATATTAGTCTGCATGTCATCCTTTCTCACAGGGTAGACATGGTAACCTTACTAAGGGGAGGTCGGAAGCCTCTAGAAGAAGTCTGATCTTTTGGGTCTGAGTGGGTAGAGGGTGGTGCTGAATGGCCTTACTAGAGGGCACTGTTTGAGAATTGAGAGAAAGCAATCAGTGGCCCTTTGGCTTGGGGAGTCGTAAGAGGGTGGGAGGGCCTAGACCTCTGGCCTTGAGACCACCACTCTCTGGTTCTCTGAGGCCTGGAGTCTGTCTGGGTGCTCTGGTCCGGGGGAAGGCGGGCAGGGCAGGGCCCAGAAAGGAGGCAGATGACTGGGGTGTGGAACTGTAGCAGGGTTGACCTCTGAAAGCAGGTGGGAGCAGACTCAGCCTGAACTGTGGAGCCATGTGGCCCGGCCTGAGACCACCCCTACCCTGGATTCCTCTCACCACCCTGGGGAAGCCTGCCATGGACATCTGGGTGGTGGTGGTTGTGGTGGTGGGGCCTTCATGTGGCCTCTTAGGGATGGAGGCTTTCTTCAGAGAGCCGGGGGACTGCGAGAGACAAGGTGGAGGGATCCTTTTGGCTGAGTCCAGCCTGAGTCTTGATCCAGGGTGGGGAGGAGAACATGTCTGGCCCTCCGGACCCTCGGAGTCACTGATCTTCAGCTGGGTGCTGAGCAAGAGGCTAAGTTCTTCTGAGCTAGGGAAATAGCCAGCAGGAGGGGTGAAAGCAGGGCTAGGGCAAGCCAGGCCAGAGCGGGAGCTGTGCTGGGCTCTGCTGGCCAGACTGTCCCCCCAGCCACAGCCAGGGTTAGAGGAGGCCAGCTCACTGGGGGCCAGCTCACTGGGGGCCTCGGTGTGGGCTGAGTTTGTTAATCTTTCCTGGGAGTGGGGTTGGTGCACCCTGTTGGGCCATGGCCTGGAAGGCTGTAGTATTTGAGGCTGGGGGAGGAGAGAAACATACGTTAACCATCTAAAACGGTATATAAACAAAACTATAGCTAGAACCATTGTACTCATCATAACAAAAATAATCAACTCTAAATCATTTCTGTTCTTTGGGCTTTTGAAACAAATATTTTGTACAGTCTATTATGCCTAAGCAATGTTTTTCCCAAAACAGCAGTGTCAGTCTCTTGACAGTTGCACAACAAGCCCACAATTCCCACGAGGCTGTACAGTGTGTACCGTAACGCCTCTCCCTTTTCTTACGAAGGTAAAGAAAGAAACAAACTGTGCCGCATTCAACACATGAAACGCCGTCGGAGATGGAGCTTTTGATTCCGGGGACTCTTTGGAGTCTGCAGCCAGGCCTGTCACAGTGCTGCTGCGTGCTCCAGTACAGTAGTCGCAGTCTCTCTGCACTTATTAGCCATGATGTACCGATGCAGAGGCTGGGTAGGAGAGGTCACCATCAAAAGAGCCCTCCTCCTGCCTGCAGACTCGCTCGCCTGACTACATGTTGCGTCCTCCGATGACAAATAAGGCAGACATAGGATGGCAGTAGCTCTCCCGGGCCGTGTCTGGCCACCAGTCGCCAGCGTACCAAGGTGCCCTGGCATGCCGCCATGCCAGCACATCCTTAATTAGTGAAAAGGTTAGCGTGCACGCCGGGGCATCAGGGGACTACTTCAGCCCGCTCATGCTTTTTGGGTGGGGAAGATGGCGGCTGCCCGGCCTCATACGCACCTACCTGTCAGTCAAACAGAGAGAGAGAGAAGCAGTAGACAGGCTAGCTGACTCAAAGGGAATTATTCTGTCAGATGACATGTCTGTTTGGAGGGTGGGAGTTGGAGGCTGGCCAGGGCAAGAGGAAGTTGTGTATTTATCACAGCTGAAAACACAACAACAAATCCCCATGGAGAGGAAAGGTGAGGACTTACCTGCCATTTTTGGGCATTTATCGGCATGGCCAATTAATTAAGGCCGATTTCAAGTGTTCATATCCGTAATTTTTGAACACAGATTATGGCCGATTACATTGCAATCCACGGGGAGACTGCGTCGCAGGCTGATCACCTGTTACGGGAGTGCAGCAAGAAGCTTAGGTAAGTTGCTAGCGAGCATTAAACTTATAAAAATCAAAATCAATCTTAACATAATCACTAGTTAATTACACGTGGTTGATGATATTACTAGTTAACTAGCTTGTGCTGCGTTGCAAGCAATCACAGCCTACTTCACCAAAAGGGTGATGATTTAACAAAAAAAGCTTTAAAAAAAAGCACCATCGTTGCACCAATGCCTTTCTTAAACTCAATAAACAAGCATTTAAAAAAAAAAAACCTGCAATACAGTGAGGGAAAAAAGTATTTGTCCTTTGTCAAGATAATCCATCCACCTGACAGGTGTGGCATATCAAGAAGCTGATTAAACAGTGTGATCATTACACAGGTGCACCTTATGTTGGGTACAATGAAATGCCACTAAAATGTGCAATTTTGTCACAACAAAATTACACCAATGTCTTAAGTCCTGAGGGAGCTTGCAATTGGCATGCTGACTGCAGGAATGTTCACCAGAGCGATTGCCAGATAATTTAATGTTAATTTCTCTACCATAAGCCACCTCCAACTTCTTTTTAGAGATTTTGGCAGTACGGACAATCGGCCAAACAACCGCAGAGCACGTGTATGGCGTCGTGTGGGCCAGCGGTTTGCTTATGTCAACGTTGTGAAAAGAGTGCCACAAGCTACGGACAACGAACACATTTGCCTTTCATCTATGACAATTTGAATGCACAGAGATACCATGATGAGATCCTGAGGCCCATTGTCGTGATAATGCACGGCCCCATGTCACAATCTGTACACACTTCCTGGAAGTGTCCCATTTCTTCCACAGCCTGCATACTCACCAGACATGTCACCAATTGAGCATGTTTGGGATGTTCTGGATCGACGTGTACGACCAAGTGACCGAGTGTTTCAGTTCACGACAATATCCAGAAACTTCGCACAGCCATTGAAGAGTTGGACATTCCAGTCAACAGCCTGATCAACTCTATGCGAAGGAGATGTGTCACGCTGCAGGTTGCGAAGGATATGTCACGCTGCATGAGGGAAATAGTGGTCTGATCCACACGTCTAACTTTCTTTTTTTAAAGGCATCTGTGACCAACAAATGCATATCTGTATTTCCAGTCATGTGAAAACCATAGATTAGGGCCTAATAAATGTATTTCAATTGACTTTTTCCGTATATCAACGAAGTGAGTAAAATCTTTGAAATTGTTGCATTTATATTTTTGTTAAGTGTAAATATCTGTATTTAATTTTCAATAAATGTGCAAACATTTCTAAACATTTTCTTATGGGGTATTGTGTATAGATGGGTGAAAGAAGCAACAATTCAGTAAATTTTGAATTCCGGCTATAACAACAAAATGTGGAAAAAGTCAAGGAGTATGAATACTTTCTGAAGGCACTGTAAATGCAGTTATTCTTTTGATCCGTTGCACAGTGATCTGTGTACATAAATATTCACATGTATAGCTTTGAGCTTCGACATCTCAGCAGATCAGACGCCTCAAAGTTTAGCCTTACCAGTCCTCAATTTATTACCACGATTCATTGACTATGGAGATGAATTCAGTAGTCCACACTGCCATCCGCTGGTCGCCGCTTTGTACTACACCAACTTGCCCTTTTTATATTTAAATAATTTAGCAGACAGTTTTATTCAGAGTGATTTACAGGATAAATTGAGATGAAGTGCCTTGCTCAAGGGCACAGAGATTCGTAACGGGATTTGAACCGGCGACATTTCTGTTACTGCCTCAACACTCTTAAAATGTGAAGGCTAACTGCCACTGGACCTAGCCCATCCTCTGGCACTGTGCTTAGAATCATTTACACACCACACTCCCCCATATGTTACGTATTGGGCCGATCTCTGGCTTTAATGTCAATGCTGCTTTGATGGTCCTGGGGCTATTTCAACAGGAAAAACATTTTCCCCTAGAGTCCAGATAGTCAGGGACAGCAGGGCCAGGTTAAGTCAGCAGGGTCCGGGACCTGAGAGTTGAGGGGCCCATGGCCCCTTTAGTAGTCTGCAGACTGACTGAAGGAGGGGGGGGGGGTCTGTCCCCTGGAACGAGGCTTCATAAATAATTGATGACAACTCAAGGGGATTAGGGAATGGCAGCTAACGACCGGTGACGCAGCTTTCTTGAGCCCATCGGAGCAATGGAAAGAAGGGGAGCCTGGTTTATAAAGCCCAGCAGGTGTTTCAAGGAGGGAATCACCTTGCCTTCCCCTCAAAGCCAGAGAGGGACACAAGTGCATGCGTGGGTGGGTGGGGGGATGGATAGTACCGCTCTACTGCCAAACCAGAGCTTTCCACTCATCCACTCCCACCGTCTCGCTCTCTGCATTCATCACCTCGACACCCGATCACTGAGGTTGAAAATACTGCTCAGCTCCGCTAATTTTATTTTAATTCTTGCACGTCTGAATAGACTCCAAACACATTCGAATAATGACAATGGATACCCACAAGCAATTTCCAATGAGCACACAGGACTTCAATACTAATTAAAATTATAATAAAAAGGAGAGGGGGAAAATACACTTTCAGACCATAATGGAGTCTGACGGATGATGAGACATGGGGGAAAGAATATACGTTTGTGGATCAGTTCCATCTATCAACTTCCCATGCATTCACCACAAAAATAACATATGGAACCATGCAAAGAATTGTATTGCCAATGAAGGCCATAGAGATATGTTCAATTAATTTGTTTATGCGGACAAGTTCTTGCCTGGTTTAGATCATATCTGGTCGCAAATATATCAGTTTGTTTCTGTGGATGGTTTGTCCTCTGACAAGTTTCGGTGTGCCTCAAGGTTGCATTTTAGGACCACTATTGTTTTCAATATTATGCTAGCTTTTGATGAGTTCATTTGGAAACACAATGTCAACTTTCACTGCTGTGCAGATGACAAACAACTGTACATTTCGATGAAACATGGCGTTTCAGACACATGGATTGCGGCACATTTTATTATTATATTCGGACAAAAGAGATCTGCTGTTTGATCTGACAATCTCGTTGGTTGTAGTCTTATTTTTATTTTTTTATAAACCCTGAAGGATCTCAGTGTTAACTCTGCACCCTGATCTCGCTTTTGACGAACACATCACAAATATTTCAAGAGTAGCTTTTTCCCCCCATCTTTATAACATTGCAAAAAAAACAACTAAAAATGACTCACCCATGATTTTCTCACTTCATGATTAGACAACTGCAATGCTCTACTTTCCGGCTACCCGGACAAAGCACTAAATAAACTTCAGTTAGTGCTAAATACAGATGCTAGAATATTGATTAGAACTGCCCAAAAGTTATCCTATTACTCCAGTGCTAGCCTTGGCATCCTGTTAAGGCAAGGGCTGATTAAGGTTTTACTCAGTCTCAACCTTGAAATTTTTACTGAAGACTCATCTCTTCAGTAGGTCCTTTGATTGAGTGTATTCTAGCCCAGGGGTGCGAAGGTGAACGGCAAGGCACTGGAGTGATGAACCACCCTTGCCGTCTTTGCCTGCTCTGCTCCCCTCTCTCCACTGGGATTCTCTGCCTCTGACACTACTACGGGGGCTGAGTCACTGGCTTGCTGGTGCTCTCCCATGCCTTCCCTAGGCAGGATACATCACATCTTGCCAGGCTTTATTCGATACATTCCAATTAAGTGGGTTGAGTCACTGATGTTATCTTCCTATATGGTCTTGCACCCCCATCGGGCTTGTGTGGTGGGGGAGATCTTAATGGGCTATACTCCGCCTTTTCTCAGGGTAGTAAGTTAGTGGTCTGTTGATATCCCTCTAGTGGTGTGGGGGCTGTGCTTTGGAAAAATGGGTGGGGTTATATCCTGCCTGATTGGCCCGGTCTGGTGTATTTCGCCTGTCTTATCTGGTGTCCTGTGTGATTTTAAGTATGCTCCCTCTCTTCCCTTCCAGTGAACTTAAGCCCTAGGACAATGCCTCAGGACTACCTGGCCTCAAGGCACCTGGCTGTCCCCATCCCATCTGGTCGTGTTGCTGATCCAGTTTCTGCTGTTCTGCCTGTGGCTATGGAACCCTGACCTTTCACCGGACCTGCTGTTGAGAGAGTCTCTCTCTCTCTCTCACACACACACACACCACCTGCTGTCTCGACCGCTGAATGATCGGCTTTGAAAAGCCAACTGACATTTACTCCTGAGGTGCTGACCTGTTGCACCCTCTATAACCACAGATTATTATTTGACCCTGCTGGTCATCTATAAGCGGTTGAACATCTTGAAGAATGATCTAGCCTTAATGGCCATGTTCTGTTATAATCTCTAGGTTTCTTCCTAGGTTCCTGCCTTTCTGGGGAGTTTTTCCTAGCCACCGTGCTTCTACATCTGCATTGTTTGCTCTTTGGGGTATATGGATGGGTTTCTGTGTAAGCACTTTGTGACATCTGCTGATGTAAAAGGGGCTTTATAAATACATTTGACTGATTGAGTCAAATCAGTTGCTGTAGGTAGTCTGCTTTTCTGGCAAAAAAAGATGAACTAATCTGACTGGATTATAAATTGCTCTGGAAAGAAGCAGCTGCTAAATAACTACAAAGTAAATATAGAAAGGTGGATGCAAAGCCAGACCTGTCGGGGGAGAAGTGGAGTGGCTCAGGGGGAAAAGAGGGAGAAAGGGAGAGAGAGAGAATAGGAGGAGGGTGAAGAATGTAGGAAGGAAGATGTGAATTGTTGTCATAGTGCGGGCGATGCAGGGTGACCTGATAGAAACACGATGGGAAAGAAGCAGCCTGTCAAACACAGGTGAACTGTAAGGTCAAACTGCACCAGGGAGGGACAACAACACCAGACAAAGGATAGATACGGGCATCATCAGACCAGAACCAGGCATTCCTCATCATGCAGATGGGATAGATGGAGGGAACAGAGAAAAAGGAGGGAGGGATGGTTTGGGAGAAATATGAAAGGGTACTGTACCACGCTGTATCGCTGATGTAATGCACAAGCTGTTCCACTCCTTGCCAAGGTCAGTGTGGGAGAGGCAGAGGGAGAGAAACAACAAGGAAGAAGGGAGAGAAATAGGAGGAGAGTGATTTAGGTTAGGTTGATGGAGGAGTTCAGAATGGACAGAGGGTCATCAGTCCATTCTTCATTAATTGATTGATCACAACGGGTATGTTTTACTACACAAAGAGACTGAGGCATGTTTGGTACGTGTACCACACACACAGACAGGCATGTTCATTAAGAAATAGATGTGTTCTGTGCCGTTCAATGACACACTAATCTCTCGTGGACAGAGGCAGGTATTGTAGCATCTTTTAACAGACTGTGGGATACGAAGACAAACAAGGAACTTTGTCACTGATCATTAGGGCAAAAATCACAATTTCGGCAGGGGTGTTTGTATCTTTCAAAGTTCGGAGGGGTGAGTTGACATTTGGCCCATGCTTTGGCTGAGAGTTTACTTTAAGGGGAGGTGGAGACTTCGTTAGTCTCGTTTCTCATACATCTCCGCCCCCAGAACATAATCAAGCATGTGACTCAATTACCCCAGATTTTAGTTCTGTGTTTCCGAGACTAATGACACACTGACAGCATTCAATTACTCACAGCGCAAACACCTGGAACACTCACACTACCATGCATAGAACACACACAGTCACCGGCAGTTATCCTCTTCAGTTACTCCCTCTAGTTCCCAGTTGCTCCTAAAAAGAGCTATGGCATCACTCAACCAATGGAGGGTGAAGAAAATTCATTAAAAAATGAGTTCAATTACAGAGGGAACTATTCACTCATTAGCAGATGTGCGTGGAATGTCGCTCGACTGAAATGTGTGGGATCAAAGCGGCACCGCTCTGTCGAGCATGACGGAGAGAACTGCTGATTCGGGGCAGGGATGAAGAGAGGGATGAGGGGATGGAGAGAAACAAAGGCTGGGGAAGTTGTGGGCCTGAGGTGAGGGATACGGCCCCATAGTCCTTGGCGACAGGCGTCTAACCAAGTCCCACAGATGGAGATCAAAGGGCAAAAAGGAATGAATTAACAGAGAGTTCTTCATCTCTCGCTCTCCATTTTGTCGTCATTTTCTCTCTTCTACAGAATCTGTCCATCTTTTTGGTCTTAACCCATTTCTCACTGTGCTTTGATTGCATTTAAAAAGAGAATAGTGAGGAGACTGGAGCACTTAAGACTTTTCAGAGAGTTCTTACAATGAAAACGCCATGGCTACACAATAACAGTGGGTGCTAGAGAGATTACTACCAAGGCAGATTGTGGGTCTCAAGTCTGCTCTACAGGTCAAGTATCGGACTGGAAGAGCCTTTCGACATGTCAGCCAAGAAAAGTGGGTTGCGATGCCGACATGTAGCGAGCAACAGAGAAACCAAATCCATGACCAACTGAGGCAGCAAAAAGAGAGCTAACTGGAGAGGATAGAAAATGATAACTAGAAGGGAGAAAGAGAATTTGCACTTGCTTGATTGTCTGGGTGTAGCCAGTCAGCATTATGCTCTAAGACTCTAGGGACAGAAGCAGGGTGGCAGGGTAATGGCATGGGGACACAGATGCAAGGCTCTATAGGGTATGGGTGGTGAGGGGGTAGGGATGGGGGGCACTGTTAGGGACTCACTCTGTCTGCTGTGGTGGGGCATGCATGCCCGCAGGGTCCCCTGGTGAGAGCGCTGCCAGGGAGAGAGGAAAGGAGCAGGCAGAACACCCTGTGCAGAGAGAAGACAAACACCAGAGGAAATAACACACACCAGAGAACAGAGAGATAGACAGAGAGGATCGAACCCAGCCATCCCTCTGTGGAGTCGGTAAGTGAGTGATTGGTCTCCAGTCACACACAGGGATGACATCTTAAGAGGAACAGAGGTGTCCTGGCATCTAAGGATCATGGATTGGTGTGTGTGTGTGTGTGTGTGTGTGTGTGTGTGTGTGTGTGTGTGTGTGTGTGTGTGTGTGTGTGTGTGTGTGTGTGTGTGTGTGTGTGTGTGTGTGTGTGTGTGTGTGTGTGTGTGTGTGTGTGTGTGTGTGTCAGTAAAGACCTACAGCGTCTTCAGAAAGGTTATCTATGCCCTTTGGCTTATTCCATTGTTGTCTTACAGCCTGAATTCAAAATGGATTAATAATTAAATGTACAAATACCCTATAACATGACAAAGTAAAAAACATATATTGAAAATGAAATATACACTGAACAAAAATAAAACGCAACATACAACGAGATTTTACTGCGTTACAGTTCATATAAGGAAATCAGTAAATTGAAATGAATTCATTAGGCCCTAATCTATGGATTTGCATCGGTTGGTAACACATACCTTTAATAAAAAATATATACAAGAAAACGTAGGGGTGTGGATCAGAAAACCAGTCAGTATCTGGTATGACCACCATTTGCCTCATGTTGCACGATAAATCTCCTTCGCGTAGAGTTGATCAGGCTGTTGATTGTGGCCTGTGGAGTTTTGTCCCATTCCTCTTCAATGGCTGTGTGAAGTTGCTGGATATTGGAGGAAACTGGAACACGCAGCCGTACACGTTGATTCAGAGCATTCCAAACATGCTCAATGGTTGCCCTGCAGTCAGGTCAAGCCCCTGGTGAGGACGACGAGCACGCAGATGAACTTTCACTGAAGTTTTCTGACAGTTTGTGCAGAAATTCTTTGGTTGTGCAAACTCTGTTTCATCAGCTGTCCGAGTGGCTGGTCTCAGACGATCCCGAAGCAGGTGAAGAAGCCGGATGTGGAGGTCCTGGGCTGGCGTGGTTACACATGGTCTGCGGTTGTGAGGCTGGTTGGACATACTGCCAAATTCTCTAAAACAACATTGGAGTGGTTTATGGTAGAGAAATTAACATTCAATTTTCTGGCAACAGCTCTGGTGGATATTCCTGCAGTCAGTGTAATGATCATGCTGTTTAAATCAGCCACACCTGTCAAGTGGATGGATTATCTTGGCATCAGAGAAATTCTCACTAACAGGGATATAAACTACATATTTTCACACCATTATTGAGAAATACGCTTTTTGTGATTATGGAACATTTCTGGGATCTTTTATTTCAGCTCATGAAACAAACACTTTACATGTTGCGTTTATATTTGATTTCAGTATAGAAATCTAATTTGCACAAGTATTCACACCCCTTAGTCAATACTTTGTATAAGCCCCTTTGGCGGCGATTACAGCTTTGTCTTGGGTATGTCTGTATCAGCTTTGCACATCTGAATTGGGGATATTCTCCTTTCCTCCACATCCATCTGGCATTTCCTATAAAGCCCAGATTTGTGAAGTGCTGTAGAGACGGTTGTCCTTCTGGCAAGTTCTCCCATCTCAGCATAGGAACTCTGTAGTTCTGTCAGAGTGATCATTGGGTTCTTGATCACCTCCCGGACCAAGGTCCCTCTTGCCCGGTAGCTCCAGTTCCTTGGACTTCATGGTCTAGTTTCTGCTCTGACATGCACTGTCAACTGTGGGAACTTCTATTGACAGGTGTTTCTTTCTAAAATCATGTTCAAATAACTGAATGTCCCACAGGTGGACTACCATCAAGTTGTATTGACAAGGGTGATCAAAGGTAATTAGATGCACCTGAGCTCAATTTGGAGCATATTAGCAGAGGTGTGTGAATACTTAGGTAAATGACATTTCTGTATTTCACTCTGTCATTACGGGGTAGTGTGTGTAGATGGGTGGGAAAATATATATTTAATACATTTTGAATTTAGGCTGTAACAACAACATGTGGAATAAGTCAAGGGATATGAATAATTCCTGAAGGCGCTGTAGATTAGAGCACCATACTCTCAAAACACAGGACACTCAGACATGAGGACCAGGGAGGCTGGGGGGGGGGGGGAATTAGTTGAGATAGACATTTCTCCAGCGCCTCAAACTGAGAAAATATACTGGGATGGGGTGTAACCACCAGCCTATTCCCCCATTGCTACACCCACACTAATGTGACGCCACTCGTCTCTCAGTCCATCCCCAGACAGGGTGCCTGCGATGTCTCCCTGTACAATACAATCACACTCACCCTCCACCGGTTCAGACACACCTGCCAGGGAGTGATTTGACATGGGGGAAGAAGATGAGAAATGTAGACTAGGGTCACCTCTAAACTCATAGCTACCTGACATGACAGTGATAGGTACTGTTATTGAAGCTGCAAGAGGCTCAGTGAGAGGGGATTGGTTGGGTGTTGAGTTTACCTTTGCTTTAGGGGGGGGTAGGGATGCGTTATTTGTGAACTGACACTACAGATCAATTGTGCTCATTATGGTTGATGCCAGTTTCTCTGCAGTCTGGATAGGCAGCATAATTTCTCGAGCTCAATACAATGTCGCCTCTCTCAACCCTCCCCCTCTTTCGTCACTCTTTCTCTCTAACACACCATCAGTATTTCTCCAAGACACTGTTGCCTGTTCCATTTATCAGTATCGATTAGTAGGACTATGACTAATCCGCTAGGGATCGGTTTTTCTTAAGAGAGAAAACCTTATTGCTCTAAAAACCGTTACCATGGTAAACCGGTGTAGCTGTGACAATGAGGAACATTTCCCCTTGCGTTTCTGAATACATACAGCCTGATAGGCAGTATACCGACTTGACTTTGTGACATCACACACACCGCAAAGACAATCTTGTCATTTCCATTGGTCCATCAAGCCTGTCACACGGGGATGCGGGAGAGACAGTTTCACAGAGGGAACCAAAGACACATTGGATAGCCACTGTTTTACGGGCTCCTGGCCAATTCCGTTATATTGTGTGTTTATTTGCGCTGAACTTTTCTGTACATAATGTTTATGCCATTGTTTCTTGTAATGAAAAGACCTTCTGGATTTCAGAACAGCGATCACTAACCTCGATTTGAATGAAGATTGCTACTGACACGCATCTAGTACCGGGTTGGACCCCCCTTTGCCTAGAGAACAGACTGAATTCTTTGGGGCATGGAAACATTGCTCAATTGGTATCAAGGGACCTAAAGTGTGCCAGGAAAACATTACCCACACCATTACACCACCACCAGCAGCATATACAGTTGCCACCAGGCAGAATAGGGCCATGGACTAATGCTGCTCACGGCAAATCCTGACTCTGCCATCATCATGACACAACAGGATCCGGATTTGTCGGACCAGGCAATGTTTTTCCAGTACTCAATTGTACAGGTTTGGTGATCATCTGCCCACTTGAGTCTCTTTCTTCTTTTTAGTTGATAGGAATGGAACCCGGTGTGGTCGTCTGCTGCAATAGCCCGTCTGTGACGAGGGCCGACGAGTTGTCCATTCCGAGATACTGTTCTGCAAAACACTGTTGTACTGCGCCGCTATTTGTCTGTTTGTGGCCCGCCTGTTACCCTGAACGAGTCATGCCATTCTCATCAACATCAACTGTCCGGACTGCCACCGACTGGATGTTTTTTCTTTGTCGCGCCATTCCCCGTAAACCCTAGACACTGTTGTGTGAAAAACCCAGGAGGCCGGCCATTTCTGAGAGACTGGAACCAGTGCGCCTGGCACAGGATGATCATACCACACACTCAATCGCTTAAGTTTTCCCATTCTAACGTTCAATCGAACAGTAACTGAATACCTTAATGCCTGTCCAATCAAAAATGACGCGCCAAGTGGACGGCGATTTTAATGCAGGAAAACTTAAATATGTCTTACCAAATTTCTTCAAGCATGTCACCTGTGCAGCTAGAGGCAAAACAACTCTAGATCACCTATACTCCACACACACAGAGACAGATATAAAGCTCTCCCTCAATCCCCATTTGGCAAATATGACCATAACTCTATCCTCTGGATTCCTGCTTACAAGCAAAAACTCAAACAGGAAGTACCCAATACGGAAGTGGTGGTAGGCCTGACCACTGACGACAATCAGAGATCTGGCAGTGGGGTGCCAGGACAACAACCTCTCCCTCAACATTAGCAAGACAAACAGGAGCTGATCGTGGACAACAGGAAACGGAGGGCCGAGCACACCCCCATTCACATCAACAGGGCTGCGGTGGGGCGGTTTGAGAACTTCAAGTTCCTCGGTATCCACATCACTAAGGATCTATCATGGTTCACACACAACAACACAGTCGTCAAGCGGGAACAACACCTCTTCCCCTTAAGTGGACTGAAAAGATTCGGCATGGGCCCTCAGATCCTCCAAAAAATTCTACAGCTGCAACATTGAGAGCATCTTGACTGGCTGCATCACCACTTGGTATGGCAAATGCTTGGCATCCGACCGCAAGGCGCTACAGAGGGTAGTGCTTCACTGGGGCCGAGCTCCCCGTCAGCCAGGACCTCTATACCAGGCAGTGTCAGCAGATGACCCTAAAAAAGTCTGGGACCAACAGGAACATGAACAGCTTCTACCCACTAGCCATAATTCTGCTAAATAGTCCTATTTGGTAAACTATCTTCATTGACTCTTCACGTACACTGCTGCTACGGTCTATCCTGATGCCTCGTCACTGTATTCCTAGCTATATGTACTTATCTAACTCAATTTCCTCGTACCCCTGCACATCGACTCGCTACTGGTAACCCATGTATATAGCCAAGTTCTTAGTCTGTATTTATAATTATTTGTATTATTGCATGTTATTACCATTTTCTCTCTCTCTGCATTGTTGGGAAAGGCCCGCATTTCACTGTTAGTCTACACCGGTTGTCTACAAAGCATGTGACAAATACAATTAGATGGATTTGAGCTAGAAATACTGTGATTGGAGTTCAGCACTAAGAGACAGCATGGTGTGAGGAATCCCGTGCCTTTGAGACGGAGATGCTCTCAAGCCACTGTTATTATGCCTCTGTCGGCTTGCTTGATTGATCGTTTGTTTGTGTGCTGACACTCACACGCTACACTTTCCTTATCTCGAGACAGCGGGGAGAATATTGTCACCGTTTCCCTCATAACTGAAAAATGAAATGTCAGGGCTATCACGTTTCCCCTTCAAACAAAACTGCAGCGGTTAGATACAAAGGAGAAACAATTAAAGACGACGGGAAAGGCTTTCATTTCGGTGGCACCTGACTTATCTGTTTGCTGATGGGCACTTGTGTGTCTGAACATCTGAACGCTGGCGAATTCAAATTAGAGTGGCGTAAGGTATGTGCCTTGGTGAACTCCACCACAGCCTCGCCCGTCCTCTTATCTCCTCCTCCACCCCGGAAACGCATGTTTCCTGCCCTAGTCCCAGCACCAAAGCCCACCCCCGTCCCCTCCATCACCCCACTCCCTGCACACAACCAGGTACAACTTGTTCGTTACCTTCTTCAGGTGAAGTACAAACCCAAGCTGTAAATCTGAACCGAACCAATTTTCCTACAGTTTCCCTTCCACACCAAAACCGCAAAGCAGGCGGGTGAATGAATCCAAATCATGGCGGGATACAAACGTGACCAGAAGTGCGCCGCCACCGGGTGTGCGTGTCGATGACTGAGCACCATGTCTCCCACCTCATGGCGCCTCTCACCGGTATATGCCGATATGCTGGTGTCCTTTGGCAAGGTGTAAAAATGAGACCCCTGTGCTGCGCATATTTCAAGCGGAGCCGCCTTTTTTAAATCTAAAGCTGCTTAACCCAACAAGCCTGTCCACCACCATTTCCATGTTATTGACGGTGCTACTTTGTTCTGCGCTGGGCTTGGAGGTGCCCTTGGTTTATTTGGGCCAAGCAAACTAAAGGGCAGCCAACCCCCTGGATATGAATTTATTGTTTGTCATTAGTGATAGTCCTGTGATTTATGCTGCCCAGGGAGGGCTGAGGCCCTGTTTCATCAGAGAACACAGAAAATAATATATGCCATTTAGCAGACGCTTTTATCCAAAGCGACTTACAGTCATGTGTGCATACATTCTACGTATGGGTGGTCCCAGGGATCGAACCCACTACCCTGGCGTTACAAGCGCCATGCTCTACCAATTGAGCTACACAGGACCAGAAAGATAGCAGTAGTGTACCAGATAGGCAGGCCACTACGCAGCCAAACACACTGGCAGGCTGCTTAGGAGACAGGAGCAAGGGGGGCCCATGGGCCCAGTCATCCCTCTAAACTGGCATTGTTCAGCCCACGCAACATCCTGCTCCAACAGGCCCCCAGGCTGCCTTACTGTTGGAACATGCCGTCTGTCCAAGTGGCAGAGGCCAGAGACTCCTGGCTGCTTGGCTTGACCAGAGCCAGAGTAAAAAGATGACACCTACCAAGCTAAGTCACTATTAGGGGTCCTCCAGCAGCTACTGTATAAAGTTATACAGTGCCTTCGGGAAAGTATTCAGACCTCTTGGCTTTCTCCATATTTTGTTACATTACAGCCTTATTCTAAAATGTATTAAATAAAAATAAATCCTCAGCAAGCTACACACAATACCGCATAACGACAACGTGAAAAAAGATTTTGGGATTTTTATTCAGAGCCTTTGCTATGAGACACAAAATTGAGCTCAGCTGCATCCTGTTTCCATTGATCATCCTTGAGATGTTTCTATGACTTGATTGGAGTCTACTTGAGGTAAATTCAATTGATTGGACAAGATTTAGAAAGGTGCACACCTGTCTATATAAAGGTCTCAGAGTTGACAGTGCATGTCAGAGCAAAAATCAAGCCATGTGGTCAAAGGAATTGTCCGTAGAGCTCCAAGACAGGATTATGTTGAGGCACAGATCTGAGAAAGGGTACCGAAAAATGTCTGCAGCATTGTAGGTCAAAGAACACAGTGGCCTCCCTCATTCTTAAAAGGAAGAACCACCAAACTCTTACCAGAGCTGGCCGCCCTGCCAAACTGAGCAATAGGAGGAGAAGGGCCTTGGTCAGGGAGGTGACCAAGAAGCCGATGGTCAATCTGACAGAGCTCCAGAGTTCCTCTGTGGAGATGGGAGAACCTTCCAGAAGGACATCCATTTCTGCAGCACCCCACCAATTAGGCCTTTATGGTAGAGTGGCCAGACGGAAGCCACTCTTCAGTGAAAGGCACATGACAGCCCGCTTGGAGTTTGTCAAAAGGCACCAAAAGCCTCTCAGACAAAGAGAAACAAGTCTGATGAAACCTAAATTTAACTATTTGGCCTCAATGCCAAGCGTCACGTCTGGAGGAAACCTGGCATCATCCCTACGGTGACATCATACTGTGGGGATGTTTTTCAGCGGCAGGGACTGGGAATCTAGTCAGGATCAAGGCAATGATGAACGAAGCCAAATAAAGGCAAATCTTTGATGAAAACCTGCTGCAGAGAGCTCAGGACCTCAGACTGGGGTGAAGGTTCACCTTCCAACAGGGCAACAACCCTAAGCACACAGCCAAGACAACACAGGAGTGGCTGTGGGACAAGTATCTGAATGTCCTTGAGTGGCCCCAGCCAGAGCCCGGACTTATACCCGATCGAACATCTTTAGAGAGACCTGAAAATAGCTGCGCAGCAATGCTCCCCATCCAACCTGAGAGCTTGAGAGGCTCTGCTGAGCGAAATGGGAATAACACCAAATACAGGTGTGCCAAGCTTTTAGTGTCATCTACAATCTCTACCAAAGGTACGTCAACAAAATACTGAGTAAAGGGCCTGAATAATAATGTAAATGTGATATTTCAGTTTAAGAAAATAATTCTAAAAAAAACGTTTTTGCTTTGTCATTGTGTGTAGATTGAGGGGAAACAACTATGTAATACATTTTTAAATAAGGCTGTAACAAAATGTGGAAAAAGTCAATAGGTCTGAACACTGCCGAAGGTACCGTATATATGTTATAAAGCTTTAAAACGGCTATAAACGTTTCACAGCTCCTACAGAGCTATGACTTGGAATAGAGAACACTTGCACGGTGAGAATCAAACAAGAAAAACTGTCAAAAGTCAAGTGCTCAACAGTAAATATGACCAGGACATGACAGTGGGATGGACACTCGCTCACTCTCTCTCTGAGACATACAGGAAGCAGCACTCACAGCATGTCCCCTCCATGGTGGAGTCTGTGTGGCCTTGTCATGGTAGGTCACCGTCACTCTTTCCACATCTCTTCCAGGTGGACTGTACTGCTGGCAGTGGCATCTCGTGGCCTTGACAGGAACAGCCTAATTAAGAGAGAGAGACACACACTTCATTCAGTTGAAACTTCACATAGACACTAACACACTGTCATTCAGTTCAATCATGTTGTTTGTTAGTTCCGAATGGAGTTTCAGGGGTCGCCTATTCAAGAGAGTCATTCAGTTGAAGCTACACACAGATACCAATACAATATCATTCAGGTCAATCATGTAGGCCTATTGGTTCATTGCAAACTGAAGTTGTTGCCGGTGCTGTGTGTGTGTGTTTTGAGTTGGTTGCATGTGTGTAAATAAACATTTTTAATTACAAGAATTAAGATTCCTAAAATCCTAATTATCTGTCGGAGTACTTCTTTAATGACCAGGGTGTTGGGGACAAGATGACAAACAAACACCCAAATCAGGGCTAGAAAAAAATATGAGCGATCATATAAAATATCATAAAAACAAAATGTGAGACCTTTCATAACATTTATAGTAGAAGTGTAACAAGGCCATAAACTGCAATGAGTGTGTCGGCTTCATTGTGTACGCTCATACTATGCCGGTCTCTAGCCCTCTGTTTAGGCCAGGGACACTCAGGAGCAATGAGCAGTATGGACCCTTCTGCAATGGCCACTGGTCCCCCACTCGAAACAAGCCTACAACAACAGCCGTTTTATTACCCAAAGAAAACACCCCACAGCCCAGAAGACAAATGAAACCCTGCAATGTTCTCCATCTCACAACCTCAGAGGAGAGGAGAGCAAGGGTGGCCTTTGGCTGTGGCCCGAGTATGACACAAACACACACACAGAAAAGCAGATGCAGACTAACACGCAGACGGCACACACAGAGGACAGTTGAGACGCCGAAGCCACAGCCACTCTAAATCATCGTGTACCGGTACGGTAGCAGTGTTCTCTCTCAGGACTCCCTCATCTTCCATTACCTATTCTAGGACCGGACAGACTAGCTTTGTGTTTGTACTCGTTCAAGCATTCTTCAAAACCCCAGGGCTCTTTTTAAAACACACACACACACACAACCTTTCATCCCCATACGTCACTCTCATCGTTCTGATTACATGCATACAATTACCTACGCAAACAATTATAGGCCTCTTAAGGACTTATAGACTCCAGGAAATGCAAGCGGAGACTGACGGACGCTCCACTCTTAAAGCTAGTGGGAGGACTGAAAGCACCATACAACATAACCATCTTAAAACAGCCATATTCTTTCACAAAAGCAAACCCTTTCACAAACAGTAAAGAGAGTATGCACATCAGAGACACTACGGCACGGGTATCAAACTCATTCCGCGGAGGGCCAAGGGGGTGCCGGTTTTCACTTGCACTTGATTGATCAATTAAGGGCATTGATTAGTTAGGAACTCCTCTCACCTGGTCGTGGAGATCTTAAAATCGGACACAAATAATAATAATAAAATAAAGAGGACAAAAGGCCCTCCATGGAATGAGTTTGATGCCGCTGCCCTACAGTATGAGGCGCAAGTGTTTGAATGCTTCCACAATGAATAGCAACGTTTCAATCACTGTGGCGCTTAGCAGAGGGTGGAAACTCTCCCAGAAATGATTGAACTATTAAAACAGTGTACGTGTTATTGTAAAGGAGAGGACTACAAGCCCTACCAAATCAGGGTCTGTCCAGGCTCCAACTCCCCGTTGTGTCTGCATACTACCAACAGGAGGATGAGTCCCTGAAATAAAACATTGCTCTATTTTGATCGATACGCTAGTTCAACTTCAAATGTGATATTAGCAGGAGAGAAAGTAGGAGAGCGAGAGGTGTGTTCCTGTGGTGAAGAAATAATAATGAATCCCCCTGTTGCCTCCACAGCTCCTCTGGACCTGGAATCATGCATCCGGGCTGATTCCAGCCATAAAGAATATCAGCTATGGCATGCTGAAATACACCAACAGGATTCCAACATGATTCCCTGAAATAAAAACGGTGCTCTGTTGGTTGATAAGCTGGTTCAACATCAAAAAGGTGAAATTAGCAGGAAAGAGAGAGCTGTGTAATGAATCTCCACTGCTGCATCAACAGCTCCTCTGGGCCTGAATCATGCATCAAGGCTGATTCTAGTAATAAAGAATATTAGCCTTAAATCATGTATCAATAAATGGTCTATGGAACTTTGTTGCTAGGAATGCATGGCTTTTAAAATCAGGACAGAATAAATTATAACTTACTTTTTTTTAGACATAATATATGGTGCATTCGGAAAGTATTCAGACCACTCGATATTTTCCACATTTTGTTACATTAGAACCTTACAACCCCCCCCCCCACCTTAATCTACACACAGTACCCTATAATGACAAAGCAAAAACTGTTTAGTTATTTTTGCAAATGTATTAAAATAAAAAAAATGGAAACATAAGTATTCAGACCCTTTATTCAGTAATTTGTTGAAGCACCTTTGGCAGAGATTACAGTTTTGAGTCTTCTTGGGTGTTACGCTACAAACTTGGCACACCTGTATTTGAAGAGTTTCTCCCATTCTTCTCTGCAGATCCTCTCAAGCTCTGTCAGGTTGGATGGGGAGCGTCGCTGCGCAGCCATTTTCAGGCCTCTCCAGAGTTGTTGGATCGGGTTCAAGCTCGGGCTCTGGCTCTGGCTGGGCCACTCAAGGACATTGAGACTTGTCCCGACGCCACTCCTGCGTCGTCTTGGCTGTGTACTTAGGGTCGTTGTCCTGTTGGAAAGTGAACCTTCACCCCATTCTGAGGTCCTGAGTGCTCAGGAGCAGGTTTTCACCAAGGATCTCTGAACTTTGCGCTGTTCATCTTCACCCAGTCCCTGCCGCTGAAAAACAACCCCACAACATGATGCTGCCACCACCATGCTTCACCGTAGGGATGGTGCCAGGTTTCCTCCAGATGTGACGCTTGGCATTCAGGCAAAAGACTCAATTGATTTCATCACACCAGAAAGTCTTGATTCATGGTCAGAGTCCTTTAAGTGCCTTTTGGCAAACTCCAAGCGGATGTAATTTACTGAGGAGTATCTTCCATCTGTCCACTCTATCATAAAGGCATGATTGTTGGAATGCTGCAGAGATGGTTGTCCTTCTGGAAGAATCTCCTATCTCCACAGAGGAACTCTGGAGCTCTGTCAGAGTGACCATTGGGTTCTTGGTCACCTCCTCGACCAAGGCCCTTCTCCTCAGATTGTTCAGTTGGCCTGGCGGCCAGCTCTAGGGAGAGTTTTGGTGATTCCAAACTTCTTCCATTTAAGAATGATGGAGGCCACTGTGTTCTTGGGGACCTTCAATGCTGCAGACATCTTTTGAAACGCTTCTCCAGATTTGTGCCTCGGCGCAATCCTGTCTCAGAGCTCTACGGACAATTCCTTCCACCTCATGGCTTGGTTTTTGCTCTGACATGCACAGTCAACTCAGGGACCATAATTAGACAGGTGTGTGCCTTTCCAAATAATTTCCAATCAATTTAACGTACCACAGGTGGACTCCAATCAAGTTGTAGAAACATCAATAATTATCAATGGAAACAGGATGCAGCTGACCTCAATTTTGAGTCTCATAGCAAAGGTGTCTCATAAGCACAGCTAAGACAATGCAGGAGTGGCTTCGGGACAAGTCTCTGAATGTCCTTGAGGGGCCCAGCCAGAGCCCAGATTTGAACATCTCTGGAAAGACCTGAAAATAGCTGTGCAGCAAACACTCCCCATCCAACCTGACAGAACTTGAGAGGATCTGTAGAGAAGAATGGGAGAAACTCCCCAAATACAGGTGTGCCAAGCTTATAGGTTTGCATTGTCATTATGGTGTATTGTGTTTCGATTCATCAGGGGCAAAAAAACTATTTCATACATTTTAGAATAAGGCTACAACCTAACAAAATGTGGAGAAACTCTTAATACTTTCCAAAGGCACTGTATATGGGGAATACAATCATCCCAGCTCTGCAGATTTTGCTGTGACGAGACAGAATCCTTAGATCATTTGTTTTGGTACTGTCCATACTTAGCTTGTTTTTGGTCGCAGGTTCAGGAATGGCAACATTTACCTGGAGCGAACTCTGCAAATAGCACTGCTGGGTGATTTAAAAAGTCATCGTCAAATCGATTAATAATACATTTTTTGCCAAGCGTTATTGTGTCTTTAAATTTACAATAGGTTGAATAGAAATGTTCAGGACTTTGTGAAACATCACAGCACAGTTGAAAAATATATGGCAAATAGAAATCAGAACTGCATGTGTTCTGAGATAGATGGGAGGGGTTGAGTGGAGCTGAAGGATGGGACTCCATTGTGTCCTCCTCCCAGAGCGCTAAGAACCTTGGCGTGATCCTGGACAACACCCTGTCGTTCTCAACCAACATCTAGGTTCATGCTCTACAACATCCGCAGAGTACGACCCTGCCTCACACCAGGTCCTAATCCTCCTCCCAGTTCTCTCACGTCACCCCGCTCCTCCGTCCACTGGCTTCCTGAAGCTCGCATCCGCTCAAGACCATGGTGCTTCTCTCCAGGCTGATCAGGCCCTACACTCCAACAAGAGATCACTATTGTAAACTGTGTCCATAAAATGTATATAGTATGTTAAAGCAGGAAGTAGAAGCCTAAGAGTTGTAGCAGATTACATTCGATTAGACAGATTGAAATGATACGTTAAATCTCACGGAATAGTTGAAAGATATATATGTTGAGTGGAATTCCGAAGAGGGTGTCCAGCAGAGATAGGTGGGATGTGCAATTGGAAACAAGTGGGAGTGGAGTCGCTGTGCGGGAGATCGAATGATGGTCAAAGAGAAGTCAAAATAAAACATAATAAAACGTTTGAGTAGTGATTTTTTCAGCTAATGCCGGTTTTCCTGAGGCTGATGCCGTGCAGGTGTTTGTACGCGCACGCACGCACACACACACGCACGCACACACACACACACACACACACACACACACACACACACACACACACACACACACACACACACACACACACACACACACACACACACACACACACACACACACACACACACACACACACACACACACACACACACACACACACACACACACACACACACGTACGTATGTAGTGCCAGACATGCATTCAAACATATACAGTTGGCATTGCTGTTAGGATTTCAGTTGTCCTTGATGTCCTTTTTTTTCTTGCATTGTTGTTTGCGGTTTTCCTTTTTCTCTTTAGTTTATTTTCTTGGTTGTTGATGCATTGGGGGTTCTTGGGGGTGGGGATTGGAATTCATTGCATTCATTTTTTTCTTGGAGGGGGGGGGGTCTCGAATGGTTGAGGGACAGCTATTGGGGAACTGTGTGTGGGGGGGGGGGTCTTGGAGAGTTCGGGTCTCTGTTTTTTTGGCCTGGCGGGACATCTGTCGAGGTGCCCTTAAGCAGGGCGTTGACCCTGGATGCTTCTGTGTGTCGCTCTGAATGGGAGTCTGTTGGATAACCGGTGTGGTGTAGTTGTTGAGCGGCTTCACTGCAACTATATTGTATGTTTCGGATATTCAATAAAATAAAATAAAGTTGTCCATTAGTTTACTCCAATTAGGGGAGGTATGGTAGGTTTAGGGGAAAATATATATTTGACATAGTTACAAAAACAAAAATAGAATAAAAAATAAAAAAATAAAAACAGAGGATTGGAAATGATGCAGACAATTATACTGATGGAAGCATCAATCAATCTGCAATATTAAAGCTGATCCACTCCCTAACAATACGAATGCACGGCTTGAAGTAGGGTTGTAGAGAGAAGATGATATCAAAACAGAAGGTAGATCATTCAACTTAAATAGCATATCTGTGATATGGTCATGTAAAAGGTAGATTTCAGGGTACTTGAAATGATGCTGGTAAATAACTGGATGATACAGAGTCTGGAGTCACATGATGCAGTAGCTACTTCGGGACGCAATGTTGCAATGTTAATCACAAGGCGTGAAAAAAAGTTTAACAAATAACATGTAAAGAGCATCAAAACAGCACCATGAAATTAACAAAGTGTGGGTGGAGGGGGGGAGGGGGAATCAATAAATAAACGTCTAATTAAAGCAGTAAGTCTCAATCAATAAGACATTTACAGAAGCTCAACGTTCATTTTCATTCAGTTTGATCAGGCATGGGAGCTGGAAAAGATCCCAGAGAGATAGAGAGACCGAGAAAAAGAGAAAGATACTCAGTGTTTGCCAAACGGTAGGAACACCTTCCTAATATTGAGTTGCACAAGTGTTGCATGGTCAGGGGCAGACTATTCAAGCGTGTTGTTCAGTTGAAACTTGACACGGACACGAAAAGCGTTCCACAGGGATGCTGGCCCATGTTGACTCCAATGCTTCCCACAGTTGTGTCACGTTGGCTGGACGTCCTTTTGGGTGGTGGGCCATTCTTGACACACACGGGAAACCCAGCAGCGTTGCAGTTGACACAGACTTCCACAGCCTGTTCAAAAGCTCTTAAATAGTTTGTCTATTCACCCTCTGAATGGCACACATACACAACACATGTTTCATCGCTTAAATATCTATCCTCCCCTTCATCTCCACTGATTGAAGTGGGTTTATCAAGTGGGATCAATAAGGAATCATAGCTTTTACCTGGATTCACCTGGTCAGTCTACAGTATGTCATGGAAAGAGCTGTTTTCAATACTCAGTGTAGAGAGACAGAGAAACTGACAACAGCGAGAGAGAGAGAGGATAAGAGAGCCACAATGAGAGACATTATTCCAAGCAAGGTGAAGTGTAATTTCACAGATCTACCCACAGAGTAAGAGCCACACTACCCACACAGGACAGGTCCGATAATGATAGCCCTCTTCCCACTCTACCTCCGGGGCAGTAACAGTTAGCTGGAGTGGCTCAGGCCCTGGAAGACACATCCAGGCATGGAAACAAGTACAGCTCTCTCCCACACTAGGTCCAAAGTAACATGAGAAGCTGCTCCTGTAGTTCTCAAGTCTTCACCCAGACTCAGAACCAGCCCCGGGATAGACCCAGTTTGGCCCTATGCAGCCCATAGTTACTTCATGATCCCCACAGTGAGTGGATGGCAGAGGAGAGCCTTATAGACTACTAGGAGCGGACATGTCACTCTGTGGCTGGATCTATAAGTGGCCAACATGCTCTCACGTCAGAATTAGACGGTCATCCATGTTTCTCAAACGTCAAAATTCAAAGTGTTTAAGATTAAGTTTAGGCATTAACTCAGAATTCTTAAGGTTAGGCATCAACTCTGAACGGTTTGGGATAGGCTTAAAACAAAAATATCAAAAATGACTTTCTATTGCTGGATTCGAACTTGCAAACTTTGGAATCAGAGGCAGATGCTTACGCCCATCCGCCATCCCAGCCCACAACACCCGAGAAAAACAGAAACCTACTTGAAGATAACAGCGCTCACTGTTGCCCCTAGTGGCCGGTTTCCAAGTCATATCCAAATGTCCTCAGACAGATGGACGTCGAATATTGTCTTTTATAATGGGTGATCTGGCTGAAGTGGCTGTGGGTTTGGAAGAGGATGGTAAAATCCTAGGGTTTGACAACACTTACTGCGCATGGGTCACAGTGGTAGCGACTAGCTAGAAGAGTGACATGAAAACGGGGTGAGAAAGGTTGGAAGTCGGAGCTGCGGAAGTGCACTGCGATGAAATAGAGTTTGCACTTCCGGCGTCAACATTTGTACAATAATAAGCTCATACCAACTGCTGGGTCAGCAGAGAAATGGTCCGGTCTTTACTCCTCAGCTCCTCTCTCAGCTCCTGCACCTCCTTCAACAGCTCCTCCACCTATAACACAAACAAAGACAGTTCAGTACAGCCGCACGGATTTATTTGACCCCTAACGGCCTTAAACACACATTTCTATTCCTGACTCATCTCCACCCGTCCACCGCAGGGCTGCCAAGATCTGAGCCAGAATCCAATTTGTGAATTCATCCAGAGGATAGCACGGAATAAGGGGGAGGTCGATCAGCCGATCATGGGCCAGAGTCACAAACCATGAACCTGGCTGTGAAGTCTCCCTGCAGGAGGGAGAGATGGAGAGAGCCAGTGAATGCGAGAGCGAGAGAGAGAGCGCGCGCATGTTTGGAAAGCTAGAAGACGACGGAGAAGGGGACATGCCCTCGAATGAGAATCCAAAACACCTGTCGGGATGGGAGAGAGTGATGATAAGCTCGGTCCGTGGGCAAAGGCAGCACATCAGAGGCTCAGTGCCATGGAGGTACCCTGCAGCTTTAATGGGCCTCAGCCAAACGCAGAGCGGGAACCCTAAGAGCAGAAAGACACGCTGCATACTGATGCGTTCCCAGCCCAGCCGGGCTCCCTCTGGCCCGGCCGCTACCCACTCCCTTCCACCGGTCCCTAAACTCCATGCACTCCGGCCCAGACAATCACACACAGTCCCTGCGTGGCCGAAAAAAATGTGTGTATAAATGGCTATACAATTTAATGCAGAAATGCATTGTAAATGCCTGCTGGCGCCAATGCCCCCTTCTCTGTGTGACAGTGCATGCTAGAGAATATGGACAGCACTCAGGGTGATCCCATTTTGGAGCCTTCACCATCCATGTCAATGCTATCGTACAGCAGGGCTCTGCTTGCTTTCAGGGATAGAGATGAGAGGTGTGGGTTTGGGCTCTGCCAGGTTGTTAGGGTCCTTAATGTCTTTGTGGTTCAGGGTGGTTAATCTCCCCCCTCCTCCTCCCCTGCCCCAGACAGACATGCTGGGAGAGCAAGGCTAAGCTGGAAGAGCCAGAGAACATTGGCCCAGCTGTACACAGGTTTGCAGTGTTTACAGGTTAGGTCAGGAGGAGGTTGAGACTTGGCCATTGTGATGTCGAGAGGAGAAGGAACACTTGACTCCTTCAAGAGATTAAAAAAAGGTAAAAAAAGAAGCAATGTGCCCCCGAACACACAGTCAATTGCAAACACGCACAATAAACACACACAATAACAGGAAATTGGATTCCAGGTTCAAAAAACGTAATATGCCTGGCAAACAAGCATACACACACACACACAAACAGACCTAGAGCTGACACGGCAACAAAGATAACCTGAGAATGGAGAACGTACAGCGGACAAAAACAGGGTATGCACACAAACAACAAGAAGGAAAACAAACCAAAGCGCTCAGGCCATGTGAACACAAACAGAAGATGGGCACTGAAAACACGAGGACAAACAGGGCCTTGGACAAACATCTATAACATGGGCATAATCCACTGTCTACACGGGGTTTGTTTGACAGCACACTTCCTACTACTGTGTGTGTGTGTGTGTGTGCGTGTGTGTGTGGTGTTAAACAGTGGCTCTTACCTGTCGAGCTTGAATTGGGTCCCGTCTGGATTCTGGACTCAAGGTATCCAGAATCAGAGTGTCGTCCATATCACTACCATCCTCCATCTATACAAGAACACCAAAACATACATGGCTCATGTTAGGCTTGTGAATTGCCGGATAACTCAGATGTCAGAGAGAGCGTGTCTGTTAAATATGACTAGAATGTCATATTCATGTTGGCCAACTACCATATACCTTTGAGCACTCTTTTTTTTGGTATAAAGAGCCAGTGTTTGGCTGTGGCAGGGCTTATAACAGAAGGCTAAAGGCTGGCTCGCCAACAACAGGAACTGTAACCCAACATTATCATAGCTGCGTTTTATATCTTCGTGACTCTTACACACTGAACTGAATTAACCCTCCAAATCTCCTACCGCCTTCAATCCACCCCCTGGTCGGGCCAAACGATGCCAGGAGTGGTTTTAGCTTGTCAAGCTAACAAAAGCACTCAGAGTGCTCACACACTGCTCAGTGAGCTAGCGAGGGCCAGCAGTTTGAAGGCATCAAGTGCAATTTAACACAGTGACAGGGGCCATTTTTAGAGAACACCCTCAGTTTGATAGAGCCGTGAAAATGACGTCAGTTGATCACTGAGATTTCCGTATGTTCCTACCACGACAATGGCCTTTTTCTATAACCCTCTTTTTTAATAGCAGCTCAAGCAAAAATATCAGTTAATAGCAGTTCACAGAACTTTGTTTTTTATCCCTTATATTTCTATGAAGAAACCAATGATCAGCCGTAAGCTCTTACATGAATTACAAAATAGGCCTAATGCCTACACTAAACCATTCCTCGCTTTCAATTGTTCTTTTAAGAAGTCTTGATGTCTAGGGACGCAAGGTTATCGTTCCTCTTTGCATTAACATTGAGATTGTGCCATTTCCATGGCAACATTTGAACCAACAGAGAGGTCAGGAAGAAATAGTGCATGAGTAATGACACATGGGCTACAGTCGCTACATTCAAAGTGCTCTTTATGTCAAATCAGGCTTTCAAGAACGCTATTCTGACACAAATTGTCACACAATCCACATTTCAACAACCCACTAGCGCTACTAAACGTGTGACGGAGCTGTGGAGAAGAGGACGATTTCGCATCATGAGAGGAATCAGTGTGGAAAAAGTCTACCAGGGGTTGTGTCATCCCAGAGCATAGATGGGAGGGAGTCTCTAAGCTGCTTTTCAGTTGGACCACACTGCCCAGCGTCCACGAACGGAACTCAGTTTGGAGGTTTTTGGATCAGAGATCTGATGAACATTAGATTTGTAATCGTGACATGGAACCCTTAGACAAGGGGTTTATTCGTTGCAGACATGTAGACACAGACACCACCCAGATCATGATATTTCTATAAATTGGGAGACATATGTCGAGGAGGGAGAAATGTTAAAAGAACACAATAAGAAGAATCAAATCTACAGGCAAGGGCCTGTAAAAATAAAAGATCAATGAAATCCACACCAATATTTGTCTAGTCAGTGTGTCCAGTCCAGCTCCCATCAGAGACGGGCTGTTTCAAATGGCACCCTTTTCCCTATATAGTGCCCTACTTTTGACCAGGGGTCATAGGGCCCAGGTCAAAAGTAGTGCACCATGTAGGGAATAGGGTGCCATTTGGAATGTACACACTGTCTCCTCTTCTGGCTCCCCGTTGCTCGCCACAGGCGCTTTCAACGGTAGGCCAGAAAACAAGCCGCGCGTCAACCAATAACAGCCTCGCGCAAATCAGACGCCTCCGATCGCCACCACATTTATCTCCCGTCCCTTGCCGACAGAGACGCATTAGCCTTTAGCGGCATCCGAAATCTCACCACAGCCTTGGATATCGTGGCTGGAGCGTTGGGGAAATCGGCTGCTTTCATCATTGATTCTGTCAGATTGTCACACAAGATAATAATTGTCTGTGGGACATGGATGGGGCCGTGTAAATCTATGATGCGAGTGTTGACAATAGCCCTGCGGGACTGCAGTGGGACAAGAACAATCACTGTTTTGATGCAAAGATATATCAATGATAGGAGGGCAGTAGCCCTGCTATCAGGCTGTGGTCCTTGGAATAGTCTCAAATGGCACCCTATCCCCTATATAATGCACTACTTTTGAACAGTTGTTACTGTAGTGAGCCTACTGTTATACACAGCGTAGGGACAAGATCCCCAAATGTCACAGAAGATGTTGGTGGCCAGTCACTCTCCTCCTAAACTCCCTGGCTGAGATACTATGTCCCAACTTAACACCACAGATATGTACAAAACAGTATCTGCATCCCAAATGGAACCCTATTTACAGGCTGAGATACTATGTCCCAACTTAACACCGCAGATATGTCCAAAACAGTATCTGCATCCCAAATGGAACCCTATTTCCAACAGTGCTCTCAGAAAGTATTCACACCCCTCGACTTATTCCACATTTGGTTGTTACAGCCTGAATTTTTAAAAATGGGTTAAATTGAGATTGTGGGTCGTTGTGTGTAGGCCAGTGACACAATATCAAAGTCATTGTTTTAGTACATTTTTACAAATGAATAAAACATTAAAAGCTGAAATGTCTTGAGTCAGCAACCCCTTGTTATGGCAAACCTAAATACATTTAAGAGCAAAAATGTGCTTAACAAGTCACATACGTTGCATGGACTCTATGTGGAATACTAGTGTTTAACATGACTTTTTGAACAACTACCTCGTCTCTGTACTTCACACATACCGACAATTGTAAGGTCCCTTCAGTCGAGCAGTGAATTTCAAACACAGTTTCGAGCATAAAGACCAGGGACGTTTTCCAGTGCCTCGCAAAGGGCACCTAAAAACTGTAAGAGAGTTTAAATGGCTGTCAAAGGAGAAAACCAAGGATGGATCAACAACATTGCAGTTTCTCCACAATACTAACTTAATTGACAGAGTGAAAAGAAGGAAGCCTGTACAGAATGAAATATTTTAAAACATGCATCCTGTTTGAAATAAGGCACTAAAGTAAAAAAATAAATAAAATAAAAAGTTTTTTAAAAATGAACACAGTGTTGTGTTTGGGGAAAATCCAACAACACATCACGGAGTTCAAGTCTTCATATTTTCAAGCATGGTGGTGGCTGCATCATGTTACGGAGAAGTTTGTTAGTTATTGGCAATGAGATTTTGGGGGGGATAAAAATAAACAGAATAGAGCTAAGCACAGGCAGCATTTGACTTGGTTCAGTCTGCTTTCCAACAGACACTGGGAGACAAATTCACCTTTCAGCAGGACAATAACCTAGTATACAAGGCCAAATATACATTGGAGTTTCTTACCAAGAGGATGTTGAATGTTCGTTCCTGAGTGGACTAGATACAGTTTTGAATTAAAACGGCTTGAAAAAGGCGATTTAATTCAAAACTGTATCTAGTCCACTCAGCAATGATCAACAACAAACTCCACAGCGCCTGCAGAATTTAAAAAAGAAAAGAAAATGTGCAAATATTGTACAATCCAGGTGTGGAACGCTTACCCAAAAAGACTCACAGCTGTAAATCGCTGGAAAAGGTGAATCTAACATGTATTGACTCAGGGGTGTGCATACTTATGTAAATGAGATATTTCTGTATTTCATTGCCCAAAAAATAAGCAACAATTTCAAAAAAACTTCTTTCAACTTTGTCATTATGGTGTATTCTGTGTAGATGGGTGAGATACAAATGTTAAATCTATTTAATCCATTTTGAATTCAGGCTGTGACAAAATGTGGAATAAGTCAAGGGTTATGAATACTTTCTGAAGACATTGTATATAGTGCACTGCTGGTCAAAGGTAGTGCACTACATATGGAATAGGATGCCATTTGGGACGCATACATCATTTGCCCCCCTGCTTTCTCCGGGTACTACGGGGGAGCGGGGGATGAATTACCAATCAATAGGAACATGGTTGATAATGCACAGATGATAATAGTTACAGCCTGGATCTCTCTCATCAAAATACAACGGGGTCCGAAATTGACACCCTTGTAGGATCTATGCCAAGAAGCATTGAAGCAGTTCTGGCTCGTGGTGCCCCAATGCCCTATTAATACACTTGGTATACTGTATGCTCAACATTTCTTTTAAAGTATATTATTTTATACTAATACGATTACTCTTAAGAAATAGATTTGGTTTAACAATATATACAGTACCAGTCAAAAGTTGACACCAACTCATACAAGGGTTTTTCTTTATTTTTACTATTTTCTACATTGCAGAATAGTGAAGACATCAAAACTATGAAATAACATATGGAATAATGTAGTAACCCCAAAAAAGTGTTAAATTAAATATATTTTATATTTGAAATTCTTCAAAGTAGCCACTCTTTGCCTTGATCACAGCTTTGCACACTATTGGCATTCTCTCAACCAGCTTCATTCAACCAACCAGCATTCCAATTAACAGGTGTGCCTTGTGGAATTTATTTCCTTTTTAATGCATTTGAGCCAATCAGTTGTGTTGGTATACAGAAGATATTTGGTAAAAGACCAACTCCATATTATGGCAAGAAACGACAGTACATCAATACTTTAAGACATGAAGGTCAGTGAATCTGGAAAATTTCAAGAACTTTGAAAGGTTCCTCAAGTGCAGTCGCAAAAACCATCAAGTGCTATGATGAAACTGGCTCTCATGAGGACCGCCAGAGGATAAATTCATTAGAGTTAGAAGCCTCAGAAATTGCAGCCCAAATAAATGCTTCACAGAGTACGAGTAACCGACATCTCAACATCAACTGTTCAGAGTAGACTGCGTGAATCAGGTCTTCATGGTCGAATTTCTACAAAGAAACCAATACTAAAGGACACCAATAAGATGGAGACTTGCTTGGGCAAAGAAACATGAGCAATGGACATTAGACAGGTGGAAATCTGTCTTTTGGTCTGGAGTCCAAATTTGAGATTTTTGGTTCCAAACGCTCCCGTCTTTGAGACGCAGAGTAGGTGAATGGATTATCTCTGCATGTGTGGTTCCCACCGTGAAGCATGGAGGTGGTGGTGTGATGGTGCTTTGCTGGTGACACTGTCAGTGATTTATTTAGAATTCAAGGCACACTCTGCATGGAAACCACAGCATTCTGCAGCGATACGCCATCCCATCTGGTTTGCACTAAGAGGGACTGTCATTTGTTTTTCAACAGGACAATGACCCAACACAACACCAGGTTGTGTAAGGGCTATTTGACCAAGGAGAGTGATGGAGTGCTGCATCAGATTACCTGGCCTCCACAATCACCCGATTGCAGCCAACAAGTGCTGAACATGTGGGAACTCCTTCATGACAGTTGGAAACGCATTCCAGGTGAAGCTGGTTGAGAGAATGCTAAGCATGTGTAAAGCTGTCATCAAGGCAAGACGTGGCTACTTTGAATAATCTCAAATATAGAAACACTTTTTTGGTTACTACATGATTCCATGTGTTATTATTCTACAATGTCGAAAACAGTCAAAATAAAAATAAAAACCCTTGAATGAATAGGTGTCTAAACTTTTGACTAGTACTGTATACATGTTAAATATATGTTTAAAAAGAAATGGCACCCTTTGTGTGCTCTGTTGGTAATACTGTATGCATGTATATTTCTCTCAAAAAAGGTAGGGGTCAAAATTATTGACAGCCCTGTTTCCAATACCTTTCAATGGCTCACCTTGCGAGGATAACGGCACTGAGCCCTTTTCGAAACGTTTTACAGTAGGTATGGGGTTCTTTTCTGCTCTGCACATTTCGACGCCAAACCCACAATTGGTGTGCATGGCCAAAGAGCTCTATTTTCATGTAAAACTGACCGAAGGACCAGTTCCAATCAAGTGGCAATGCTGTTTAGCAAAGCGTTTACATTTGTTGGATGACGTGAAAATAGAGTTTGATGACGTGGACGTCAATTAAGGCAGCCCCCCATGCCTCTCTGATTCAGAGGGGTTGGGTTAAATGCAGTAGAAACATTTTGGTCGAATGCATTCAGTTGTGCAAATGACTAGGTATCCTTTCTCTATTCCCATAGATAGACAATGATATAAATAAAATAAAAAACATTTCTAGCCTTTTTGCCCCTTATTCTACACAATTGGTAGTTACAGTCTTCTCCCATCGCTGCAACTCCCGTTTACGGACTCTGGAGAGGCGAAGGTCGAGAGCCATGCGTCCTCTGAAACATGACCCCGCCAAGCTGCACTGCTTCTTGACACACTGCTCACTTAACCTGGAAGCCAGCTGCAACAATGTGTCGGTGGAAACAGTACAACACGAGCCCGGGCCCGCGTCAAGGAGTCGCTAGAGTGCGATGGGACAAGGACATTTGCGGGGCTGCGACACAAGCCCGGGATCGAACTCGGGTCGGCAGTCATGCTTCAACCACTGCCATGCAGTGCCTTAGACCGCTGCACTATTCAGTAGTCCCTGGCTAGAAATGTTTTAACGGTTTACATTTCTTTGTGAAGCTTGCATTCAATTGCCACACCCCTGTTGCACATAAGCAGCTTCCATTCCCCCAGTCACAAAGGGATTTCTGGCTGATTTCAGATGAAATCGGCAAACCTATTACTTCATATCGTACATCATCGTACTTCACAGCATGCTTTTTTTAATGAAGTTGAATGCGTGCTCTTTACGACAGAAAGCAAACATTTGGTTATATCAAAGTTCCACCAAGTCGCTGCCTTTTGGAGTGTAACGATCCATTTACAAAGGATCATAATACTCTCAAAGTACACAACATGACCAAAAGTATGTGGACACCTGCTCGTCAAACATCTAATTTCAAAATCATGTTCATTAATATGGAGTTGGTCCCCCATTTGCTGCTCTAACAGCCTCTACTCTTCTGGGAAGGCTTTCCACTAGATGTTAGAAGGGACTTGTGCAGGGACTTGATTCCATTCATAACACAAGAGCGTTAGTGAGGTCGGGCACTGATGTGTTCCAATTCATCCCAAACTGTTGCCACAAAGTTGGAAGCACAGAATTGTATAGAATGTCATTGTATGGTATAGCGTTAAGATTTCCCTTCACTGGAACTAAGGGGCCTAGCACGACCCATGAAAAACAGCCCCAGACCATTATTCTTCCTCCACCAAACTTTTGCTCGATTTTATAGACCTGTCAGCACCGGGTATGGCTGAAATAGCCAAATCCACTCATTTGAAGGGGTGTCCACATACTTTTGTTTATATAGTGTAGATCTCAGTAGAAGTCACCTCCAGTACAGACACAAATAGACAGGAATAGTATAAATCAGTGAGTGAGTGTGTTTGAATCCTAACAATTCATGGAAATAGTGTGATTGTTTGCATTCAAGTGTATTGTCCATCATGTAGTCTTGTGTTCTATCTACACAGAATGAGTGGAGCAGAAGCAGAGTTATGGTGTGAGTGTGACCGACCTGCAGCAGTAGTTTCAGGTGTTCTAGCTGGGCCTTTACAGAGCAGCAGTCATCTGCCATGTGTTTCAGTGTCAGCTCATCCAGCTCCACAGCCTGGTGAGGGGCTGCCAAGCCTGTGCCCTGACTCTGGTACCCGTCATAGGTCTGGAACACACAGTCACTACTGGAGAGGTAGAGGGGGAAAAAGACAAATAGAGAGAGACAGGCAGAGAGCGAGAGAGTCACTGCACGTGATACGGGGGTGAATCGGAGTGCCCACGGGAGGAAGCCTGGGACAGGTGAGTGGCAGGTAGGAGGACGAGACATGTTACCCGGTTACCAGGGGATGAGTGGCTGTCTCCCACATCAGTAGTGCACACATACACAACTCATATTGACGTAGGTAGAGTATTGTGATTTTGGCTTGGATGTTAACGTTAGCTAGCACTAGTCGGTATGTACCTGCTTAAAAACTCTGGTATTTATCATCCTATAGCTAGTTCTCCAACAAGTTTTGAGCACTTAACACCCAAAATAATTTTGTCACGGCAGCAGAGGAGCAATACGTTTGGAACACCGGAATCGCAATAAAAACACAGTACCAAATCACAGTACATATTGAATCGTGCTGTATATGGAATCGCAATACATATCGCATCGGCATATAAGCATCAGGACCATATCGAATTATGAGGTCCATGGAAATTCCCAGCCTGACTCTCAATACCAGAGGGCAAAAGGCAGAGACTGTCAGGATGTGTGTGACAAAGAAATGTAACCGAAAGCCCCCAGCAGCTCACATGTTGTCACTGTGGAGTCGGTCGTCTACAGTCCAACAGAGCTGCCGTCTCCGCCACAGGGCCAGATGGGACATCCCATCAGTATCTACAACAGGAGACAAGACCAGAGACAAAGGCATGGAGTCAAAATGAGGACCATAACACGATAACTTCTACAAGTTGTCGCGTATTTGAGGTAAAAAAAAGTTTGTAATTTTAAAAAAAGAAAAAAAGTTTGTAATGTAAGTTTGTAATTTCCACTGACATTTCAGACTTGATTTTCTCTTACTAAAAGGTTTCTCAACCCCTACAAAAACAATGTCCATTAATTATAATCCATGTAAAAAAAATCATATTTCCTGTTGCTGCAGGATTATTTTCCTGCTGTAGAAAACAAAACTGGCTCAAATTAAGATCCTACACCTGTAAGCACACTCACACATTGGCATACAGAGACAGACTCTCACACACACACAAACAAGTGTGCACGCACAATCTCCAAGCCACACACACTAAAGAAATGATGCCATCTTTTCTTCCTCAGTTCCTCCCATGCTCAAAGTACTAAGGGCCTCCCGAGTGGTGCAGTGGTCTAAGGCACTGCATCACAGTGCTAGAGGCGTCACTACAGATGCGGGTTCGATCCCGTGCTGTGTCACAGCCAGCCCAGCCGCAACCGGAAGACCCATGAGGCGGTGCACAATTGGCCCAGCATCGTCCGGGTTAGGGGAAGGTTTGGCCGGCTGGGATGTCCTTGTCCCATCGCGTTCTTGGGACTCCTATGACCGGGCGCAGTGCACGCCGACTTCGGTCCCCAGCTGTTAGGTGTTTCCTCCGACACATTGGTGTGGCTGGCTTCCGGGTTAAGCAAGCAGTGTGTCGAGAAGCAGTGCGGCTTGGCAGGTCCGTGTTTCGGAGGACATTGGGCTCTCGATCCTTCGCCACTCCAGAGTCCATACGGGAGTTACAGTGATAGGACAAGACTAGCTACCAATTGGGGAGAAAAGGGGGTTATAAAGCATCATAAAAAAACAAATAAACATAAAAGGTACTAATGTAGGTACAATATAACTAGTGTTTCCAGACTGCTGAGAGCAGGGCCGAGAAAGCTATCTGAACTAAGAGCACATTACCAAATCTGATGCCTGAGACTCAGTATCATCAATCTGGCGGTGTCTCACTAACACAGAGGCCAACAGGAAACTCTGCAAACAACAGAACACTTCAAGTGAAGCCTTGAATAGTCTACCCCAGAATAGTCTCTCTGCACAGCTTCCCAAGCAAATCTGAGTGGGATGAAAACATGGCAAAAGAGAGACTGCGGTAGAGAACAAATTGATCCTCCCAAGCTTGACATGCTGCTACCAGAGATATATAGAGGGTCAGTACTGAGGCAACTACGAACACAGCCCTCTCTGCATTCCTTAAGCATCTGTTGTGTCTGGGTTCTCTGAAAATATGCATTCTTCTTCCACCCACGTTTAAAAGGTTCAAAACAAGACTGCTATGGACACGGAATATATATATATATATATATATTTTTTAAACAGACCTTGAAAGAAATAACCTGAGAGTGCGTGAATGTGTTGCTTTGAAAACTTAAATTCCCTAGTCTGGCTGTGTGTACTCTGATACGGCTGAAGAGGCTTTACCAGGAGGCAAAGGCGAAGAGGCGAAGAGTGAAAGTGCCTTTGACGTTTGGGGTTTTTCCTGTCAAGAGTGTAGAAAGCTTAGGCCTTCCCCTTTTCCATACGGGTTTCGTGCCTCTGAAGGAAGCTGTTATAGGACCCCTCCCCAGATATCGGGGTTATGACCTTCTTACTCCAACTATGGTCAAACAGGAGGGAGGGCACCTTGGGCAGATTGACATGGCCTTATGCTAACTGTAACTATATGCTTCAACACATGATGCTGAGCTTGTGAGGTGCATTCCCATGCAGTCTTTCTGACCGAACAGCGTTCTCCTTGTTCAGGCCCCTTTTCCCCACGCTCGCTCCCATTAGAACTAAGTTGCCCATCGGCACTGCACTAGGATGAGCTTACTCTCCACCAAACCTAATCTGGATCATTATGGAAAACTACAAGGGAAAACTACAAAACTGCGCTGAGATCCGTGTCTAGACAAAAACCACACTCACCACCATGCAAGGAGCCATCCTCAGGGAGGTCATCGTCCAGCATGAGGTCATCGTCGTCCAGGTCACACCCAGACTCTAGGTTGTCCAGGTTGTTGAGTATGTCCTAGCATTAGAGAGCGAGAGAGACAGCAAGACAGACAGCGAGATTAGTCCGTTTGAAGCCTCATTTTTACAATAACAGAAGCAGAGACGGAAACAATTTTGAAAAGGCTGTTCATCTCCTTCAAGGGAAATATTTCCTCGAAGAACAAGGTTGAAAGACAGAATTGCATGGTAAATTATTGCAACAAAAAAAATGACAGCTCTCGAAGAGATTGTTCAATAATGTATGGGGTAAAACGTTTAAAGTCTTAATGACCCCTCAAGACACAGGTTGAAAATGGTTACTTGTTTTATGCAAAACGACAATAGATCTGCTGGAGAAAAAAAAATGATATTGAAGAGAAACCAACTTTAGACAAATAGTAGGATGAAAGTGTGTGTGTGGGGGGGGGTGGGGGGGGGGGGGGGGGTAGTGAAACAAACAATCAATCCTTGGCCGTAAGAGAATCTGTCTGTCTCCATATCAAGTATCGTTATCTTCAGGCCCATTCCCCTTTTGCTCTGGCCCCCTGCCTTCGCTTAGAGTGGGCTTAGTCACAGCACAGCGCTCCTGGGGAAATGACATTTCCCCATGGCACGCGCCCATCCATCCGTAGCATGACATTACAGCCTAATCTCCTGCAAGAAGAAAAAAAAAACAACACAGGCGCTCCAAGGAGAGATCAATGGCCAAGGTCTTACGTTAGCTACATATTTTAGGGATCTCAGATCCCCTAAGCAGCCTTGTTGCTGTCGGATTGCTCACTTGTCATCATAGCTACAGGCAGACACTCAGCCTCTATGTGGAACTGCCTGGAACTAGGGGCATCTCACTGAAATCTCTCCATTGCTGCTTTTCGACTAACACCAGTGTTTTACTAGTGTATACATCCGATGCTATACTAGAAGAATTGTGTTTCCAAAGAGGCCTTGCGGGGAGGACTTGAAGACAACCTCTACATAATCAAAAAGGTTGCTTTGTGGGGAGGTGTTTACCGTCGAGTGTGTTCATAGTTAGCCATTGTTATGTAAACGCTCCCAAAAAGACCCAGCGGCCTCGCCTCGGCCCCAAGTTAGAGCAGGTCCGTTGGAGCCATGGCCCAGTGAGACATGGGTGCCGGACTACGTAGATGGAAAGAGAAAAGTCTGAGCCTTTACGTAAAACAGTGGGGTAAATTCTAAGTGGAAATGCACCGAAACTAACTCAAAGTTTTGGCTGCACTTTAAAATCATGTTCTATGGGATTCAGTGGCGCAGCAGTTTATGGCATCACTACAGACCCAGATTCGATCCCAGGGTGTCACACAGCCAGACGTGAACTGGAGTCCCATTGGGCAGCGCACAATTGGCCAAGTGTCGTCCAGGTTAAGTTAAGTTATTATTATTATTATTTATTATTATAAGTCGGGATTGGCCGTCATTGTAAATAAGAATTTGTTCTTAACCTTTTTGGGATAGGGGGCAGCATTTTCACTTTTGGATGAATAGCGTGCCCAGAGTGAACTGCCTCCTACTCTGTCCCAGATGTTAATATATGCATATTAGTATTAGTATTGGATAGAAAACACTCTGAAGTTTCTAAAACTGTTTGAATGATGTCTGTGAGTATAACAGAATTCATATGGCAGGCAAAAACCTGAGAAAAAAATCCAACCAAGAAGTGGGAAATCTGAGGTTTGTAGTTTTTCAACTCAGCCCCCATTGAAGATACATGGTGATATTAGTTATGTTTCACTTCCCAAGGCTTCCACTAGATGTCAACAGTATTTAGAACCTGTTTTGAGGATTCTGCTCATAAGGGCTCTTTGAGTGAGTGGTCTGGCAGAGTGCCACAGCCTCGGTCTGGCGCGCTCACGTGAAAGTTAGCTACGTTCCACTTCAATTGTACAGACAAAGGAATTGTCCGGTTGGAACATTAATGAAGTTATGTTAAAAACATCCTAAAGATTGATTCCATACTTAGGTTGGCATGTTTCTACAGGCTGTAATGGAACTTTGAACTTTTCGTCCGATGTTAGGCGCGACCTGAACGCGCTTTTGGATTTGTTTACCAAATGCCCAAACAAAAGAAGATATTTGGACATAACTGATGGACATTATCGAACAAATCAAACATTTGTGGAACTGGGATACCTGGGAGTGCATTCTGATGAAGATCATCAAAGGTAAGTGAATATTTAAAATGCTATTTCTGAATAATGTTGACTACCCAATTTGACAGGTATCTTTTTGGCTGTTTTGTTGTCTAAAGGCTGTCCTCAGTTTATTGTATGGTCTGCTTTCTCCGTAAAGTTTTAAAAATTTTGACACAGCGGTTGCATTAAGGAGAAGTTTATCTAAAAGTTCCATGTATAATAGTCGTATCTCTATCAATATTTATTATGAGTATTTCTGTAAATTGATGTGGCTCTCTGCACAATCACCGCATGTTTTAGAACTACTGAACGTAACGCGCCAATATAAACTGATTTTTTTTATATAAATATGAACTTTATCAAACAAAACATACATGTATTGTGTAACATGAAGTCCTATGAGTGTCATCAGATGAAGATCAAAGGTTAGTGATTAATTTTCTCTATTTCTGCTTTTTGTGACTCCTCTCTTTGGCTGGAAAAAATGGCTGTTTATTCATTCTGTGGCTTGGTGGTGACCTAACAATTGTTTGTGGTGCTTTCGCTGTAAATCCTTTTTGAAATCAGACACTGTGGCTGGATTAATGAGAATTGTATCTTTAAAATGGTTTAAAATACTTGTATGCTTGAGGAATTCTAATGAGATTTTTGTTGTTTTGAATTTGGCGCCATGCACTTTCACTGGCTGTTGCGGGGGGTTCCGCTAGGCCTTGTTAAATAATAAATAAATAAAACACTGGCTCTTTATACCCATGAGTCCAAGTCAGGGGAGGGTTTGGCCCGCCGGGATTACCTTGTCCCATCACGCTCTAGCAACTCCTTGTGGAGAGCCGTGTGCCTGCAAGCTGACTTCGGTTGACAGCTGGATAGTGTTTCCTCCGGGTTATGCGAGTAGTGTGTCAAGGAGCAGTGCGGCTTGGCAGGGTTGTGTTTAGGAGGATGCATGGCTATTGACCTTCGCCTCTCCCAAGTCCGTAGGGGAGTTTCAGTGATGGGAAAGTCTAACTACCAATTGGATATTACGAAATTGGGGAGAAAAATTCTAAGTTCAAAAGGTTCACCAAATTGAGAGCTCTGAATGATAATTGGGTGCTGTCCCTTCAAGACCTCACGCATGTACACATGAAACCGATCTAGAAATGGATCTTGAAAGCCCCCCACATTCATTTAACTCCACTGCACCCTATTCTTATTTGACCTTATTTGCACTCACTGTATATAGATTTGTTTTTTTTGTTTTTTGTACTGTATTATTGACTGTATGTTTTGTTCATTCCATGTGTAACTCTGTGTCGTTGTATGTGTCGAACTGCTATGCTTTATCTTGGCCAGGTCGCAGTTGCAAATGAGAATTTGTTCTCAACTAGCCTACCTGGTTAAATAAAGGTGAAATAAAAAATAAATAAATGTAAAAAATTCTGGTCTGTCGAGCCAGATGGCCAGATAAGCTATGTGGTGTGGGTTCTTTGTTCTGGATCCTGTCCTTTCCAGTTGTTTTTTTCCAACCTCAACGGTCCTTCCTCAAAAGGATGTAAGACGGCTGGGCTGGCACACTGAGCACTGACCTCACTATCGCTAACATTGGAGGACAACATCAGAGGCCTCTACAAGGCCTGACACCCCCCCCCCTCCCATGTTTTCATTACAGTATCCTATTCAAAAGAAGTCTAAGGCCTGGTTTAGAGTAGCCTTGTTATTTCCTCTTCAATGGTTTGTATATTTTATCTGTTTTCAGACTGCACTACTTTCCTCTCTGTGTGTCGTGGGATTTTTACAAAACATTTTTATATTGCAGGGTTAATTTTTATCCACACAATGGAGTGGCTTTTCAAACTGGCGGGCAGAGTACAATGGCAGAGCTCCACACATGCAATCTGTGAAAACCTTGTAACCGAGGCCTTCTCTTTCATACCGCGGCATTTCTATGAGAATGCAAATATGAGTTTGCTTATTTTCTCCACATAAATTTCTAAACTTTTCTACTAAATCGATAAGTGGATGGAATTTAACCAATACTATGCTGGACTATAGTGCATACACTCAAAACCTGACCCAACCTTGTCTAAGTCCTGACATAGACGAGTCCGGCAAAAGATGGTCACTCCATCTAGGTCTTCCCGGAAGACACAGGAGGTATTGATTGTTTTTGTTTTGGCTATTTGTGGTCAACAACAAGAAACACCTACATTTTTGGTCACTCATTCACTTACAAAAATGTATTTGATGCAGCAAAGTTCGTGGCAAATTTGCTACAAACAAAATATTGTGCCACAAAATGTTGCCAGGAGTGAATCTGTGAATTATATTGTCATTAGTGGCAAACAGTTTGCCAGAGGCTTTTTTTGGGCAAACAACTCTCTCAACAATCTATTTCAATTTTGACAAACCTGTGGCTCATGTAATATGAATATTAAGCATAACTCAAGTTTGTTACTTTTCTTCAGTCCAAGCCTTATACACCGGTCAGGAAGAGACAACTAGTAGACAACTGGCTAGATAGGTCCCCAGTCTAGATTAAAGACAATTAGTTTGAATCAATTGTGTTGAGGCACGGCCGGAGAAAAATCTTATATACTGTGGCTCTCTAGGAACAGTTGGCCACACATTTTTTTTTAAGGTAGATGTATTTTATGCTAGCTACATTGTTTGTTTATATAGCATTTATACAAGGCAGAAACATTATTTACTTGCTGAAAAATATTGAATGCCCGTTTCAGTGAGAAGAATACTGTAGCAACATCAAGGCAACTTTGTAACCGATGACCCCGTTTTTCTAAAAACAAAACCCACCCTTTAGCTGCGGAACCTACCTTTTAAGATGCCCAAATAGAAAAGGTTTTTAGTCATCCTTTTCAGTATACTAATGTTTTTGTGTGTTCTGATTGTTTCAGTGCATCCATTGAACAAACTTTGGACCAAAGGACTTCCACGGAGCCACCATCTGCAAAGTTCACTCCAAAACACAATAGTTTTGAACTGGGTTTGATTTTGTTTTAATTAGTTACATTTTGTGCATTCTCTTTTAAACCTTCATTGGTTGAAAGCTAGTGCTCAGTCATCACTTGGCTCATATAAATTCTGTAGTTTATTTTAATTTTATTTTACCTTTATTTAACTAGGCAAGCCAGTTAAGAACAAATTCTTATTTTCAATGATGGCCTAGGAACAGTGGGTTAACTTCCTGTTCAGGGGCAGAATGACAGATCTGTACCTTGTACCTTTGTACCTTCCGGTTACTAGTCCAACGCTCGAACCACCAGGCTACCCTGCCGCCCCGGTCAACATCCCCAATGTGTTCACATTTCTCTTATGTAAATGTTATTTGGGAAATATTCTGGCCTTTACTCTTTTCTTCATTAGCATGCTGATGATTTCAAGTTGTATTGGATTTCATTTGTATCTGTTTAGACTGTTTCGAATGCATGTTGTTCAGTATATTTAGTTCAGTTCTCTGTGAGAAGCAAGTTCATTTCAAGTTGTGATTTGGTTCATGTAGATTCATTTCAATGTTAATAAACAAAGCAACTTGAAACCTCATCTAATTTGCATTCATAATGAGTTTGAAGCTAATTTGAAGCAAACAATAGAAAGTTCGCCACAAGTTCTCAAGTCGCTCATTTGTATGTGAAAATACAAGATTTGCCTCAACTGTTTGCCTCAACTGTTTGCCAAAGGCAGTTTTGTTCCCAGTGAGGTTTCCCTCTTCCCAATCTCATTTTGTGACACTCCACTTGTTATATAGCTGCCCAGCCAGGAAAAATCCCACAGGGGCTTTGCACCACAGATGCTGATGGGAGGTAAAGTCCAAAGCAAGTTGAAATCTATTTCATGCCTCCCCAATCTGGACTAATAATTTACCAGCAGCCTGTGAAAGCTGCTTTCATGTTTCACTTGATGAACACAGCTGTCGGAGTGAAACTACCCTCAAAATCTGACCCAACTGTTGGGAGTCACACACACTCACGCACCAACAAAGCACCCTCAGCTGAGTCGGCAACAACTGGATGCATCCGGTTTTCAGGGGAAATAGAAAGAGCCTGTGACACGACTTCCACTTTTGGATGTTAACAAGGTGACACCTTTTAATTTACTGGATTGGTTGAACTGGGCCTATTTTTCTTCTCACCAGTTAGGGTTGGGCGGTATCCAGAATTTCAGGGTGCACGGCATTACCAAAAGTGCACACAAAAAGGTGCCATTTCTTTCTAAACATATTTAACATATATACAGTACCAGTAAAAAGTTTACACACCTATTCATTCAAGGGTTTTTCTTTATTTGGACTATTTCCTACATTGGAGAATAAGTGAAGACATCAAAACTATGAAATAACACATATGGAATGATGTAGTAACCAAAAAAAAGTGTTAAATCAAAATAGATTTGAGATTTGAAATTCTTCAAAGTAGCTACCCTTTGCCTTGACAGCTTTGTACTCTTGGCATTCTCTCAACCAGCTTCACCTGGAATGCATTTCAAATCAAATTTAATTTGTGGAATTTCTTTCCTTCTTAATAATGCGTTTCAGGCAATCAGTTGTGTTGTGACAAGGTAGGGATGGTATACAAAAGATAGCCCTATCTGGTAAAAGACCAAGTCCATATTATTGCAACAGCTCAAATAAGCAAAGAGAAATGACAGGTCACCATTACTTCACGACGCCAGGACAGCGGAGTCAATCACCACCTTCCGGAGACACCTGAAACCCCACCTCTTTAAGGAATACCTAGGATAGATTAAGTATTCCCTCTTCCCCCCCCCCCCTTTAAGATTTAGATGCACTATTGTAAAGTGACTGTTCCACTGGATGTCATAAGGTGAATGCACCAATTTGTAAGTCGCTCTGGATAAGAGCGTCTGCTAAATGACTTAAATGTAAATGTAAATGTAAGACATGAACCAGTCAAGCTGGAAAATTACAAGAACTTTTAAAGTTTCTTCAAGTGCAGTCGCAAAAACCATCAAGCACTATGATGAAACTGGCTCTCATGACGACCGCCACAGGAAAGGAAAATCCAGAGTTACCTTTGCTGCAGAGGATAAGTTCATTAGAGTTACCAGCCTCAGTTTTCAGCCCAGTTCAAGTAACAGACACATCAACATCAACCGTTCAGAGGAGACTGCATGAAATCAGGCCTTCATGGACGAATTACTGCAAAGAAACCACTACTAAAAGGACACCAATAAGAAGAGAAACACGAGCAATGGACATTAGACAGGTGGAAATCTGGCCTTTGGTCTGATGAGTCCAAATTTGAGATTGATGGTTCCAACCGCTATCCATGTCTTTGTGAGATGCACAGTAGGTGAACGGATGATCTCCGCATGTGTGGTTCCCACCGTGAAGCATGGAGGTGGTGTGATGGAGTTGGGGTGCTTTGCTGGTGACAGTCACTGATTTATTTCGAATTCAAGGCACTCTTAACCAGCATGGCTACCACAGCATTTTGATGCGATACACCATACCATCTGGCTTAGTGGGCCTATCATTTGTTTTTCAACAGGACAATGACCCAACACAACACCAGGCTGTGTAAGGGCTATTTGACCAAGGAGGAGAGTGATGGAGTGCCGCATCAGATAACCTGGCCTCAACCCAATTGAGATGGTTTGGCATGAGTTGGACCGCAGAGTGAAGGAAAAGCAGCCAACAAGTGCTCAGCATATGTGGGAACTCCTCATGAAGCTGGTTGAGAGAATGCCAAGAGTATGAAAAGCTGTCATTAAGGCAAACGGTGGCTATTTGTTTACACTTTTGTTGGTTGCTACTGTACATGATCACGTGTTATTGAATAGTGTTGATGTCTTCACCATCATTCTACAAAGTAGAAAATAGTAACAATAAAGAAAAACCCTTGAATGAATTGGTGTCCAACATTTCGACTGGTACTGTATATACCGTTCATAATATTTCCCCTAATGTTATTAGCATACCTCTTTCTCCATTATTGCTTCAGTTCTTCCTCGCTTTCAACAGTTAAAGGAAATACATTTTGACTGGTACTGTATATAAAAACTAATAAATAATGGATTTTTTTGGGGCGGTATTGAAAATTATACTGTCGGCATTTCTAAATAAGCGGGTACACAGTATTCCTCCCAAGTCTATCATCGGGACCTGAAAGAAATCAAACTCAGGCATTTCTTTTATGCCTTCTACATTAGGTTACCAACGCACACGCACTGGACTGTTCGAGGGAAAGCACACACTTCTTCTCTCTCATCAATATTTGTGGACACAGCTGTCGGATTGAAACCAAACTCAAAATGTGACACTATTCTGGGAGGGACACGGACACACACACACACACACACACACACACACACACACACACACACACACACACACACACACACACACACACACACACACACACACACACACACACACACACACACACACACACACACACACACACACACACACACACACACACACACACACACACACACACAAACACAGCCTTAAATATGGTTACTGGACTGAGGGAGAGAGCACTCTTCTCCCTCTCGCTCATCAATATTTCTGGACAATCACCTAGACAATGGTTCGACAGTTTCTAAATAGGCAGAAAATACAGAGAGTACAGGACTACACAAAGCTTTCTTTAGTGAGGAGTCCACTTTGACGATTGATGTCTGGTGGAGTCGTCACATTGACATTCAGATTACCCCTCCTGGTCGTGCGCCACGCGTGAGCCAAAGTGACAAGTTAATGAGCAATGTAACCCAGAGGCTCAGAACCTTTCTTTTGGTGACGGAGTTGTTCTGTTTTAGTCTGATGGGTTATAGTGTGGAGGCAAATTGAACAGCAAGAAGACGCAGGAAAGGGAAAAGGGGGGGGAAGAGTCCTACAGAGCGGCGTTGGCCCTGTCAACATCATTGACTCACCTGGGCCCTTTTCAGAGGCGTTGGGGTTCTCTCTCACTACACTGACGTCTCTGGAGGCTAAACACGATGCTGACCCGGGCCATGTTTGTGGCATAGTCGCTAATATACGGAGATCTGCGACACGGATAGCCACTCACCAACAGTCAGAACTTTTTCCTCACCCGTCCATCCTGGCTCAGGGTGGATAAGGGAAAGTAGACCAATCCAGTTCAGTGTCTCCTAACCCCTCCTGTCTCAGCCTCCAGTATTTATGCTGCAGTAGTTTGTGTCGGGGGGCTAGGGTCAGTTTGTTATATCTGGAGTACTTCCCCTGTCCTATTCGGTGTCCTGTGTGAATCTAAGTGTGCGTTCTCTAATTCTCTCCTTTCTTTCTCTCTCTCGGAGGACCTGAGCCCTAGGACCATGCCCCAGGACTACCTGACATGATGACTCCTTGCTGTCCCCAGTCCACCTGGCCATGCTGCTGCTCCAGTTTCAACTGACCTGAGCCCTAAGACCATGCCCCAGGACTACCTGACATGATGACTCCTAGCTGATGAGAGGGCGAGAGAGAGGGCGCGAGAGAGAGGGCGCGAGAGAGAGGGCGCGAGAGAGAGGGCGCGAGAGAGAGGGCGCGAGAGAGAGGGCGCGCGAGAGAGGGCGCGCGAGAGAGAGGGGGCGCGAGAGAGAGGGGGCGCGAGAGAGAGGGGGCGAGAGAGAGGGCGAGAGAGAGGGCGAGAGAGAGGGCGAGAGAGAGGGCGAGAGAGAGGGCGAGAGAGAGGGCGAGAGAGAGAGCTAGCGAGAGAGCGTGAGCTAGCGAGAGAGCGTGAGCTAGCGAGAGAGCGTGAGCTAGCGAGAGAGCGTGAGCGAGCGAGAGAGAACGAGCGAGCG